>NC_140589.1:1006292671-1006361428 GCF_964204655.1 Triturus cristatus
TCTGTTTCTAATTCTCTCACCTTCGAGGAACAGTTGTTCACGAACCCCAACCTCCTTCCAAAATTAATCACTCACTTCTAGCTCAGCACGAACGAAAGCTGTGTCCTGACCGTCCTTTCGTCAGACAAGATCTCTTCTCACACGGAGAAGACGCTCCTCTCGCTGACACTGAGAGCCGACCCGGATCAGAATAATACACGAGGCTCCACCCCTGGGCTGTCCTGCATCAAGCGTGAGCTTCTCACACAACCATGGAGAAACCCTTCCCGCTACGACGCTGCCAAACCCGGATGTTATTCTCCTCGTCTTCCTCCGTCCGTTTGCTTCCACGCTGTTTCTTCCACTACTACGATTCCAATGCAGCAGAACACGGGCCACACATGAAGGGAAAACTGACTCGTTGCCCTTCACGCAACAATCTTCGTCGCCAGTGAAATAATACACGAAAGTTCCAAGTAAGACAGTTTATTCCATACAGTCAGTTTCCATTGCCCAGAATGACAGTTTGCCAGGCGCTCGCAATGGAATGTTCACAACATTCTATGGGCAGTGGGAAGGAGGGGGGAAGAACAGGGGAGGCGGAATATACCATTAGAAGAAGAGAATAATTACAACACACGCCTCATCAGCCAGGCTAGCTTGAACCAAGTGGCACAGTGAGCTCAGTACCCTTGTCTGGGCATGCCCATCACACTTAGGGCGAGAAAGCAAAAGACACACAAAAGATGGACGGAATGCGGAACAAATCTAACAATTATCCCCAGCTGAGAGATCTGGGTTAAATCAATCATTCTTTTCCTCAGCATACCTACCCAGTTTAGATCCAGCCATGTACAAATCAGTCTTGACCTTACGCCTCATGGGAACAGTCCAGCCCGAACTGCCAAGCCAGATCCTCCTTGGACCAGAAACAATCATCCTGGGACCGGATTCAGGGTATCCTGCTCCTCATTCAAGATTCTTAAGCTGACATAAATTTATAGTGAAGCATTCCATGCACGAAGAAAACAATGTTTTGGACATACATGCGATGAACAAGTCACATTTATCGATTTTCTGAATGTTCATGCAATAAAAACACTCCATATCCATCACCTAGCGTAAACGGCCATTTATTAGTACATGGTTTCAAACACTTCATTTGAACTTGATCAACATATAAATAAATGACATCAACTTTTCTAAGTACCACACTCCCACACTTCCCGTAACCACGCACACTTCATGCCAACTTTCATCCCGAAGCCCTCATACCTTGTTTCATACTTCCATGTTCCACTCACTCTCTTCCCATACATCTAGACTCTTCTTCATTTTCCTACTAAACACCCTCCACTGAAACTCTTTTCTTGCTCGATGAAGTATCGCACATCGTCTTTTGTCACCCGTACTCCATTCTTCCCCCCTCCGAGGTAGTGGATATACCCACATGTGACTCTCTAACCCCCAAGGTAATGACTTGACACTTCAACCTATCCTAAATTGGCACCTGCGATGTAATTCAACCCCATTCCCTCCAATAATGCATGTAGGTTGGGCAGGTGACAACATTTCTTTTCTCTGCTCCCCTAAACTCCTGGGGATGCTCCGAGGCAGGAAGACACACCCTTCCTGACTCTTATCAGGTCCTTATCTCTAACCCACCCCTTCCCCTCAATCCACGTATCATGACCCTGTCCCGTTCCTGCACAAAGCGCCCTGGGGAAAGACTAGTCTGCGGCTCTACTTCCCCCAACGGGCATCATTCTGATCACATTTATGCCCAGATTCTCGTAGCGGACACAGAATGCAGCGCAGCAGGCAAAAATGCTGTGCTGCGTTGTGTGAAGAGGAGAGAGCAGGGGAGCGCCATATTCACAGAGATATGGATTTATCCTACCTTCTCCCTGGCCTCAACACTAATTTCAGCTGCTGAGTGCTATGCATGCACACACTTCAGTACCATGGTGTTAGGGTGTGTGCGTGAGTCTAACATAGGTTTTGTACAGTAAGGGTATCCTCACAAAATGCTATGCTTAGACAAGTGAAAAAGCTTTTTCCTGCTTTGCATGCATGCTGCACAGTGCAGCATTCATGCAAAGTCGGAAAAGCACAGAGAAATGAAAACATTTCTAGACCCTCATAAAATAGATACATATTATATTAACCACTTCCACTGAACAATTTAGACTTTGGATACTTCTAGATAACTAATATGCTTGATCGGTGACCTATGCTCTATGGAAATGCAAACGTACTAAGATACATTTGTTGCTTTCTTGTACAGTGTTCTGACACCCAGGGGTCATGTTCGCACTTAATAAAACTTTTGAAGTAATTCAATAATCAAGAAATACAATTCTTTACCACAGAGATGATTTATAACTGATTAAATCTCATAAACATGCCTAATGGGTTTTAGCTTGTCATTTCATACTCAGAGCAGGAGGATAGTAAGTTTTGTCGCTGCAGGGAGCCAAATGCCATGATTTGAAAATATGGCCTGTGTTTATCAGAAACAGATACAAGTAGCCCGGAAATTGGAAGCATAAGACAGTTAGACAGAAAGGAGAACTTCATTTGTTTTATTAATATGTGTGAATGCAAAATGTGAATGTAGGTGTCAGCACTTAATAAATTGAAGCCCCCTTTCATGGAGTAAAACGTTTCTGTAAATTACCGCACTAGAAAATCCGTGTTTTTCTCATAAATTTTTCTCATTTGAAATATATGCATATAGGTGGCACAACGATACAATTATGTATTAATTCTGCACACTCAGCTACACAGAGAGGGTATGTTATACAATAATATATATTTTAAACCACTTTTTTTGTCCATATGAACTTTTACTGTAAAGGTAGGTGACTGTTTAATTTGGTATTTTTTAGCACTGGGCAATTTAGATGCAAAAAGAAGAGGGACTTTTGCTTGTATATTAATTAATGAATCGCCCTTACAGTGCAGTGTAATTGCAGATGCCAAGATGCGCTTTATCACCAGCTTCTGAAAAACAACTGTTAATACACATTTACCTAAACGAGGTTGACTAGATGAAATAAATGGATTTAATCCAGCTGCTGTCTGTGGAATATGTAGATGGTGGATGACAATACTGCAAGTTTAGAGTCAGGCGTATTCCTATTACACCCAAGTATAATGTTTGATAAATATATTCAAATGGTTCGCTACACAAGCTGAGAATCAAACCACTCAAGATTACTACAAATGGTGAAATGGAGGCGCTAGCATGTAAATTATGTTGATAATCCATAAAGTCAACCAAGCCTCCTTCACCACAACACTCCACAATCACATTCGAAAGATATTTGGTGGCCTGCCATGCATAACCAGCCGTCCCCGTATGTCTTAGGCTCTCTCTATGCCCTCAAATACAATAATGCCTACTATGCTGACATGGCTCTAGAATGTCAAAACTCAAGAATCCCAACTCTATCCTACTCAACTAATGAAAAATACTACACATTATGAGTCCAGTTGTAAAAATCAAAGCTGCCACAAACATATTGGATATGCAAGTTTCGCATAAATTTAATATGGATCCTGTACTACCCGCACAAATTTCCCCAGGTATTAACTGGAGGAATTGGCACAATTAAAAATGTCATAAGGGGGAAAAAACATGTATTTCGAATCAGTGTTAGAAATTGGAGTCTCTAGTTGGCAGTGGATTGCAATCTGTCCAAGTAGGGGCCTTTCCTTGTAGTTAGGGTAAAGGGATTACACATCCAAAATATCCCCTGCTCACCCCCTTGGTTGCTTGACAGAAGCAGTCAGGCTTATCTCAGTGGCAATGTGTAAAGCATTTGTACACAGACATACAGTAACACAGTGAAAACACTACAAATGGACACCTCAACCAGTTTAGGAAAAATAAATATCTTTATCTAAACCAAACAAGACCAAAACAGCAATGCATAAATTCTGGAGTCCCAGAGGAATGGAGACGTCAGTTTTGTTGCACCCAAGAGAAGTGTTGTTCTGATCCCTTACTGCGTGGACAAGCAATGCATCGAAATCTGAAAGCAGGTCCTTTCTGCACTGGAAACTTGGGGCACAGGTGCAATGTGTGGAAAATCTGGAAGCGCTGGGGTAGATGCTCCCAGCTGTGAACGGGAGCTGCGTCGATCCTTCGGCTGCAGTGATGCAATGGTTTTTCAGTCATAGAGCCGAGCCTGCGTCAGAGTCAGCGATGGTATCTTAAACATTAGAGACTTGGGGCCATATGTAGAAAGCAAAATTGCGATCGCAAACGCAGAAAATTCACCGAATTTCGGCGTTTGCGATTGCAATTTTGCTAAGTGCTATGTAGGAAGGCAAATCTGCGTGCAAAATAAGGATTCGCTAAATTTGTGATTCCTTATTTTGCAATTGCATTTAAGGAATCGCAAATTTTGCGATTTCTTAAATGCAATGTAAGAAGCACCAAAAAAGTGCAATTTGGCCTTAAGGAATCGCAAATTACCACCAACTACAGGTTGGTGGTAATTTGCGATTTCTTTCAAAAATGCATATTTTTGCATTTTTCAAAGTGGCATGTGGTGCACACACGTCCTTAGGGCATGTATGTGTGCCACTTGTGCACCCATGCTCATTTCAGGGGTGCAACAGGGTGTCCTTTTGACACCCTGGCACACTTGAAATTGCATTCTCAATTTGCGATTCTCTAATTGAGAATCGCAAATTGAGAATGTCTTCCCATTTATTCCTATGGGCCTCTAGGCCCATAGGAATGAATGGGGAGGTATTCCTTAATTGCGAATTGCAATTTGCAATTCGCAATTAAGGAATATGTAGGATTCGCAAAATTATTTGCTAATCCTACCTACATTCCGTTTTGCAATTCTCTAATTGCGATTCCCTAAAAATTGCAATTAGAGAATCGCAAAACACGTTCTACCTACATATGGCCCATGGTTCTTGGAACTTGGGCTGCGGTGAACTTGGAGCCACGTGAACCGGCATGGTGGCGATTGTTCCAGGTGCGACCAGGCGCTGTGTTGATCCTTCAGCCGCAGTGTGGTGATGCGTTAGTTTTTCTACCACATGGCAAGCTTGTAGCAGATAAAACAGGTGCAGAGTGTTGCCCCATTAATTTGTATCCTCTTTCTGCAGCAAAGTCACCTCCAAAAGCTCAGAACAGGAATTGGCACCACTTGGCAGGTCAGAACTCCCAGCAGCGGAGTCCAGGGGCTGCATGCAAAGTCTTTGATGGCCCTGAGAATTCCAACAGGAGGCAAGCATACACAAGCCCTTGGAGAACCTTGTAAGCAGGATAGAAAGTACAGTCCAGTCCTTCCTCTGCACAGGACAGAAGCAGAAAGTAGCAGGCCAGCACAAAACAGCAACAAGCAGAGTGGCAGTTCTCCTCCTACAGCTTCTCAAGCTTCAGAATCTCCTCTTGATCCAGAAGTGTTTTAAAAATGTGGCATTGTAGGTCCAATACTTATACCCCTTTTGGTATTTGAAATGGGCACACTTCAAAGGATAGTTTTTGTATTGAACAGGTCCTGCCTTGCCCTGTCCAGGCTCCAGACACACTACAAAGGGGTGGAGACAGACACAGCCCTATTCCGGTATCAGTGACAACTCCGCCCACCACTCTAGCTCAGAAAGGCCCATCAGCCTGGTGATGGGGAGTCAGGATATGCAGGGCACACCTCAGCTCCCTTTGTGTGACTGTCTAGAGTGAATGCACAAGCAGTCCAACTGTCAGTCTAAACCAGATGTGGATTCCACACGCAAGCAGAGGCACAGGATGGTAAAGCAAGAACATGCACACTTCTTAAAAGTGGCATTTTCAAATATTCAATTTAAAAACTACCTTCACAGAAATATGTGTCTTTAAATCCTGAGTTCAGGGATTCCAAACTCCATATCGTTATCTCTTCCTAATTGAGAGTTCTAACAAGATGTTACAAGGCAGCTCCAATTATCACCTATGGGAGATATAGTTCTTGCAATAGTAAAAAACAAACTTAGCAGTATTTCACCATCAGGACACGGAAAGCACACCAGTAACCTAACATACCATAACATACCTTGGGCCTTTGTCAGGGGTACCTTATAGGCAGTAAAAGGGAAGGTTTGGGCCTGGCAAGTGAGTGTATTTGCCAGGTTGACATGGCAGTTTAAAACTGCACTTGCAGCCACTGCAGTGGCAGGGCTGAAACATTTTTTCTGAGTTAATCATGTGGGTGGCACAATCAGTGCAGCAGGCCCACTAGAAACATTTGATGTACAGGCCCTGGGCACACACAGTGCACTTTACTAGGGACTTAGCAGTAAATCAAATATATCAAACATGGATAACCAATCGCAATCATATGTTACACAGGGAGCACTTGCACTTTAGCACTGATCAGCAGTGGTAAAGCGCCCAGAGTTTTAAAAAAAACAGCAAAAACAAAGTCCAGCATACAGTCGAAAATACAGGCGGTAGAGGCCAAAAGACAAGGGAAACCACACCAAGGACGCCAGGTCTAACACATGGTCAGGCTTAAATCGCATAATATACCCACTCTCCGTCTAGGCAGATTTTCAGTGATAGAAACTTACTGCAAATCTAATTGAATGGACTGCGATAGTAAAATGAAAAGTTACACAAATCCCACACTCTGCATCACTTGGAAGTAGGGCTGTCAATCAGACTAAATAGCTTACAGGCTTAGGCTACAAAGAATTTTAAGGTTTTTATAATACATATTCCCAAAACGTTACAGCAATCAAATAGCCAGATCCACAAAGCTAAACTTAGATATTTGGTCTAAACTTAGACCAAACGTCTAAGTTTACGACTTTTAGAATTCACAAAGGGCACTATCTTTACGTCCACACTTTTAGAATTCATTTAAGTGCACTATCTTTACGTCCACACTCGGGCTCGATCAAATTACAAACGATAGGGATCCTAAGGAACTTGTGGCTTTGAAGAAAATCAGTGAATAATTTTCCTGGTTATGCAGGAGATCTTTTACTATTTCAAAAACACTGAGAAAAAGATTCACAGTTATAGCCCATGGAAAACATTGCTGGGTTTCATCCATATAGCAGATACATAAAGTCTAAAGTCTAGTTCAGTTCTCATTCGTAGACATGATTAAATAGGTGATAGATGCATGACAACTGTCGCAGAGCAGTGAAAAACTATTTCAACCTAAACCATTAAAATGTATAAATTACTAGCAAGTCTGGCGCAGTGGGAGTCTGCTGACTTCTAGGAGGCACTATATTTGGAAAAATTCAAGTCCAACATAGGCTCAAACTTTGTATAGCTGAAACTGTAGAATCCTTGGAGGACCCCACCTGAAGTCTCACTCTGCTGGACTTGTTTTTGCTCCATACAGAAGCCTCTGGTACCACCCAATCCATTTCATTTGGTCTGCCACCCCTCTGAAAATACCATGAAGGGATTTGGTCATCTTTCGTAAATTAACATCCAAAGTAACTAACAAGTTGTTTGGCTCTAAGTGCTTGCACCACACAAAGTTGTGACTGCACAGGAGTTCCAAAGCACGTCAGATGCAGTAAAACATGTCTCTTTATTCAAAAAACTGAAATCACTAAACAAAGTCCAAGCAGCAAGCATTTCTAGTCATCTACAGAACACACATCCTTTTCTTGTTTAAAATGCTATATTTCGTAACACACAACAATGAAATATTGCAGCCAATTTCCATCAAGCATCAATAAGTCAGAAAACACTGTACAGATTTCATGCATAATAAATAATACAATAGAAAATTCATGACTCACATAACGATATAAGCAGTAAATAATAATTTGTGACTAGAAAAGATAAGAGTAGCAAAACATTTAAAAATATTTTTGATATAAATTGAAAGGGGGGGAAGAAAAATCAAGATATTTCAATAAATTATTCCAGAAAAAAATACCTAGAATATGAGCATATCCCAATCCGAATAGTTATAATTAAGGAGGATCAAATATTACATATTTTGAATGAAAACAACTGAGTTTGATAAATAAGTGGTCATGGTGCTCCATAACATATGTTTTTATATTGCTAATTTTAGGAAGATTTGGGGCATACCGAGTTTAGAACCCAAAGTGGTAGTAGCCATCCAACTGAATTAGGTTTCACTTTTTAATCTAAATCTGCATCACCAGATAAAGCCAGTGTCCATAATTAGGTTCATTATCACTACAGTGAGTTCATGTAAATACAGAACAAACAATGTAATACTGCAGATGAGTACAGTTGAGGACTTCTTATTCAATCATTAACAATTCTTTAATCTGCTGTATATTTAGTCGAAGACTTCTCAAATAAACAATACAGTTGACGTGTTTCAACTATGCGACTTTTTCTTGACATCTTTTCCTCCCAAAGATTAAATGTTGAGAAGAGAATGACAACCAAATGTCGAGTTGCAGATACAATTTTGACTCAAGTTAGGTGAATTTGTTCAAGAGACATGTACCATGTTTTCAGGCAGAGTTGGTGGGAGTAATAGTTATCTCACTCAAAAGTTGGGGCAGACTTGCTGGAACATGATCCAAACAGTTACGGTTTCCCAACTGGATTGTTTCTAACTGAAAGTGCACCCAACATTTTGTGTGGGAGGCACAGTTTTATCTGCAACTGATCAATACATGGACCAGGTTATTCCATTTAAAAAACGTACCCTCTAAGTCTGGTGCAAAGAGTTCTGTTTGTAGTGGAGGGGGCAGCAAGAAGAAGGCTAAGCGTTGCGGACGGTCGTCGCTATATCATGAAGAGATGGTCAGGCATCGCAATGATCATTGCTGTAGTTTGGGGTTAGTGGCTGTCGCAGGTTGTCATTGCTGTAGCACATATTGGAAGTATTGCATTGCCAGTTGAAGCGCACTATCATTGTTGACGTGAAGAACAGGTCTCACTTATACTTTGTGCTGGAAATCATTGCCGTTGGCAGAGGTTCGGCGCTATCCGCCAGTTCACAAATGAAAAGAGTCCAAACTTCAGAATGGTCACCTGTTTTCTTAGAAAGAGTACATTCTAATGCTGGTCAAGGGTGCAGGACCCTGGGGGGTACCTATTGTGGATCAAGGACTCACTCTAGCAGTGGCCAGCAGGGATTTGGAATGCAATGTTTTATGTCCAGGAAGGTCCAACCAATGCAGCATGTCAGCTGGGAAGTTGCAGGGAAGCTCTGAAGCTTGTTGTATACCTGTAACTCACACAGGAGGTCAGTCAACTGGCCCTTGGAGTCACTCTGGTTAGTCTGGGATGTAAGCCAGCAGATCTAATCTTCACAGACAGCAGGGAAGGCTTTCAAGCAGCAGGGCTGTCTTCTGGCAGCAGGGAATTTATCCTTCTGCAAACTTTCACAAAGTGCTCTGATGAGTTGCTCCAGAGGCCCAATATTTGTATCTGGTGCCAGCCTTTCTGTAGGGGAACTTCCTGTCCACCCTCACATCTGGTTCAGGAAAGTTCATCCCCTTTCCCCGTCAAGCCTCCAAACTGTCTGTCAGTGACAAAAGGCAGTGAAGGTGTGGTGTCAAGTTCCTTTGTGTGTGCAGGTGGCAAAGCCCTTTGAAGTGTAAGTGGGGCTGGGTACAGCTGGTTCCAAGTCATCCTATTAGGATGGCCCATCCTGCCCACAATTAAATCCCTTTGTATTACTGTCTGTTGTAACTTAAAATCCAAATTACAATTCAATTGAGTGTAAACAGACAGAAAACTTTATTTCGGTCGTACGACCAGAAAAGTGCAGAGTACGGTACAGCTCAAATGTAAATACAGTAAATGTAATAAAAAATAAATACACAGTAAAAAAGATCCAAAGTGAGGTGAGACAGGTTTACAATTAACGTAGCAAACAGATCTTGCTCAAGGCCAAATAGGTCAGTGGCAACAAAAACCTCTGAAAGCCACAAAAACTAACAGGGTCCGCAATGTTATCAATGATCTCCTATTGCACAGTTGCTGCAGATCCTTGGATTCATCTACAATTAAAATCTTAGAATCATATAAGTTAAACAAATAAAAACAGTTAAGTTCATCATTACCTCGTCTTCATCAGCTATCTTCTGATACTCCACGTGTGACCCAAAAACTTGGCAACAGAACAAGCAAACAAGGGTCTTGGGTCAGATCTAAGAATTCGGAGAGCTTCACCATAGTTACGTGTCCCTTGTAGCTTGCATACTGGCGTAGGCCACTTAGCTCTTTGGCGCATGTAGGCTGGGCAAGCAAATAATACATGAGCAGGTGATTCGATTGCAGTAGTATAAATAGGGCATGAACTTATGAGTGAGTTCAGGGTGAGGGTGCCAACCCTGAATTGCATATTTACTATCCTGTCATTGGGAACCTGGATGATATCATAGGTAGCTTTCCAAAGAGCTGACTGATGTGAAGCCATAAACTCCAGGGTTAGCCAACCCCATGATGGACTAGTAATTTCAGACTTAGCTACCCAATCCCAATATTGCTCTATGATGGGATCTTTGGTAGGGAGCAAAGTCGAATCCTTATTTTCCCAATAGCCCTCTAGCCCTATGTCTGACAATAAATGTTTCACATTTCTTAGCCAGTTTATTTTGTGAAACGTATCTAAGGAGCTGACTTCCTGAAGAGCAGAAGCTTAAGAGCACAGTTTGTGGGAGGCCCTGATTCTCTGCAAAAACACAGTTTAGCCTTGTCTGCAATGGATTTCCTTCCCAGATATAGCCTTAGGGGAGAAAGGGTGTACTCTGGGGTAACAGTACTAAGCTCCTCAGGAACTTATTCTCAGATAGGTCTTCTATCTTATTGAAGCTCCACAATTCGGCCCCATATAGGACTGAAGTTACTGCTTTACATTCATAAATCTGCAGTGCTGCTAGTTTACTAAAGGAAGTGCTGTGTTCTTTACCCAAGGCCCCAGTTGCATGTGCTTCAGAGTCAACTTAGCCACATGGGGCTTCCGGGTCATATCGTCCAATAATGTTAAGTCCAAATAGTCAAAGGCTTTTACTCTCTGAAGAGGGATGCTCCCCAAGGTTGATCTACCTCTATATGATTTGTGGGTGTTGATCATCAAAAAGTTAATTTTAGATGTGTTGATTTCTAACCCTCACTCACAACCAAAGTCATTAAATCTATTGAGGAGTAACTGGAGCCCCCTTGGTGTTTTAGACACTAGCAAAGTGTTGTCTGTAAACACAAACATCACAATTTTTTCTCCTCCCAACGAGGGTGCATCAGCTGGTACCTGTAATAAATCCCGCACTACATTATTCATGTAGAGGGAGACGAGTGTGGGAGCCAGAACATACACTTGGTGCACTCCTGTGCTAACACTAATTGGGTCAGTGAGCTGGCCTTGAATTCATTTGAATGTAAACAACATATCTCTATCTGCTCCTAATCCAAAGTTAGTAGTTATTAAAGGTAATAAGGTAACCCAGTGTTAGTCATTGGGAGAGACAGACCTTACAAAAATGAAAAACGACTTTGGAATTTCTTTCACTAGCAGGACATGTAAAATGAAAATACATATGTCATACTCTTCAACTACAATGCACACTGAACATTAAGCCTTTAGGGCATACCTTATGGGTGACCTATATGTATTAAAAAGGATGGTTAGGGCCTGGCAAGAGGAACATTTTCCCAGGTTGAAGCATCAGTTTAAAACTGCACTACACGCTGCATTGGCAGGCCTCAGGCATTTTTAAAAGTGCTACTCTAGTGGGAGGCAAAATAAGTGCTACAGGTTCCCTAACAGCTTTTAATGTACAGGCCCAGGGTATATATAGTCTGATTTTCAAGTAAATTAAATATGCCAATTCAGTGTAGTTCAATTGTATCATGTTTAAAGGAGAGAGCACAAGCACTTCAGCACTGGTTAGAAGTGATAAAGAGTGCAAAGTTCTAAAACCAAAAGAAACAAATTCTGCTAGACAGGAGGGGTGAAGGCATAAAGTTTAGAGGAATACCACACCATGGATGTCGGGTCTAACACCCTGTGGACGGCTGTTGGATTACAAATACTATCACATACAAATTCTAATTTTGCTGTGCTGCAGACCGTCCTACAATTATACTGAGTGCGGTTTTAACCATACTCTTGTTGCACTTTAAAGTTAGCACATACATAACTTTTCTATATTACTATTTCTTTTGTTTTGTTACTACATTGCCTTTACTACCAGTTGTGTTGCAGAGATGTTAATTGCTAACTGTAGTGTCGTAGAATATTCTCTATTTAACCTATGGTTATGACTCGATTCCACCATGCATTAAAAAAAGATTATCTGCAGTCTTCCAATTGGACGCTATAATTTGTGAATTAATAGCAATAAAGAGATCTACAAAGTGGCCAAGTTAATCATTAGTTGACCAATTCTCATTTACTTTCTAAAAAGATGTGCAACTTATTAAAGGGACAACAAACTGAACACATTTCTGTTATCTTATTCCAAACTAGGGTCCAATAATGTATTATTTTGGAACATTCAAAAACATACTTAGAAACACCACAATCAAATTTACTACAAGACCAACATTTATCATCATACAGTAATTTCATCCTATATAAAGATACAGATGTAAAAAATAGTCTGTTTAAAAGAAGTACCGTGTTTGAGTGGGACTGCTACTGGCAGAATGGGATGTTGAATGTATATTAGATCAAATCTTATTCCAAGTAGAAAGAGAAAAGTGCACTCCAATCTTGTCTTTAAAGTAGTTTAATTTTCGTTCCAAATCAAGTAATGTCATGTAAATTCAATTTGCTATATGTGAAAATGGTCTTTACTTCAGCACTAAAATCATAAGAATTAGATGCACAGGTGAAGTTAGGAGAGGTTGAGTTGGACAGACCTGATACAATACTTGAAATGGATTCAACTATAATATCATAGTCTGATCTAGAAGTATTATAGATGTTAAACATCTGTTGCAGTTCTTAAAATCGGATGAAAGATGTGTCTATTAGTAATTGATTTACTGCCATAATTACCTTATTGATCCATTTATGCAGGCTCAAGACTTAATTCTTTTTTCAAATTTGGCAATTGCACCACATAGTATGTAACATAAAATCCTATCTGCAGAGTTTGTATTGAACAGTAGAGACATAACTAAGAAGCATGTCCGGTTGACAATAGGAGATGATTAAACTTTGGGTCTTTGAGACAAAAAAACAAAATTTTTGAAATCCAACAGTTTAAAAGTAGAAAATCCCAAATTAAGTCATGCCTTTGTAACAGTAGATGTATCATTGTACAACAAAGGCCATACTTGTTTGAGAATAAACCCAGAATGATGTTTACTTAGATCTGGATAATTAACTTCGCTGTGTGTTTTAGGGTTTTTAAGTGTGTTTAAAGGGGAGACAGCGTTTACAACGCAGGTAATACCACGCGGGTAGATAACAATGCGGACGTTACATCGTCCGCGTTGTTACCACGCATGGCATTACATCACAAGTAGTTTCAATGACTTGCGCTAGATGGCGCACAACACCAGAGAATGTGTTGGATTTTAAATCCAACATCTTCCCTGTTGTTGCGCTAACTGGAGTAGGAATAGTAATTTATACTATTCCTAAGTCCAGCGCGCCATCTAGCGCAAGTCATTGAATTGACTTGCGATGTAATGCCATGCGTGGTAACAACGCGGACGATGTAACAACCGCGTTGTTACCTACCGCGAGGTATTTGCTCGCGGTGTAACATCACATATTCATTTAAAGAAATGTAAGATGTTTTCTGCTTCCATAAGAATTTAGATAATATAATGCCAATTGATTAAAACAATGTTTGAGGCAGTTTAACCTGGAGTATTGACAAACAGATGTTAATAATGGGTATATACATAATTTTATTTGTATCTAATCTTCCCCAACATTAAAGAAAAGGGGGAAACCAACTTTCATTAAGAAATTTAGGTTTACTTTAAGTTGATTTATTTTTAATTGAAGTGTTTGTCGGATATAATTAGCATACCAAACTCCTAGACATTTACTTTTGATGGCTTTCCAAGAAAAATCAAACTAGCTCTTATCTACAAAAAGATATTTCTTCACCACATAAATTCCAATTTATCAATGTTTAAGTTAAAACCTGAATTTCACAAAAAGACTACAATGTTTTAAAAAAGATTAGGAGTGAGATTTGTGGATTAGAGATGTGGAACAATAAATCATTTGCATATGCAAAGAACTCTGCTTCCCAATTAGCAAATTTATATTCTATGAGATTGGTGTATTTTTTCCAAAAAGGGCCCTAACAACAGGATAAAGAGTAAAGCGGGAAGAGGACATACTTGTATTGTTTCTCTTTTAAGAGATACATATGAGGATTGCTCATTGTTCACAAAGCCCGAAATTCTAGAAGATGAAGGTCACAATTTGATGAGATATAAAATATTTAGACCAAATCCAATGACATTGCAGTGCTTTTTAAATAAATTCCAGTTAACTCTATCAAAGGGCATTTCAACACTGAGCGTGATTGCTCTAATGGTTTTGTATAATTTTAGAGGCACCATGAATAATATTGAGAAACATTCTGGAGTTATCAGTAGTATAATGAATTCTGAGAAATCTAGACTGCTCCATGCCAGTTAGTTTTGATATAAACCCATTAATACAAATAGTCAGGATCTATACAAACACCTTAAAGTCTGTGATTAGAAGTGAAATAAGTAATTTTTCCAGGAATTTTGTGTCTCTATCTTTCGTGAGTATGAAGCATAGCATAGTATCTGAAAATAAACCATTGCCCTTCCTTTGCAGTAAAAATATTGACAAAGGAAAATGTTTAGGAAATACATTAAAAAATATATAAATATAATTCTATAGGGATCACATCTGGGCCTGGATTTTTTTCTTTTTGAAGATTAGTGAATGCAACACAAATTTAAATAATTTCAGGACCCAATTCTAGCGAAAATAGATCAGTAATCTGAAGGAGACTTTAAGGAAGGAAATCAAAAACAGAATCCACAATCTCATTTGATGAAGTACTTTTGGGCATATAGAGATTTTTGTACAAGTTCACAAAGGAATCTAATATATCGGAGTAGTTATGGTAAGTATAGCCTACATTATCTATGATATTAATAATATGAGAAGTTTATTTCTTCAAATAATTGGCAAGCAGTTACGCTGAGTTGCTCTGTTCCCATAGTATTAAAATGAGTAAAGAACCCTAACTTATTGCACACAAATGTTATTACATTTTATTTTAGCTTTAATAAGATGAGTCAGGATATTTTTATGTTTAGATGAATAATGTGAATGCTGTAATATTTTGATCTGCTTTAAAAGCTCTTCAGAATCCTTGAGAGCTTTCTTTTTTAGACGTAACTAAATTAATAATGAACCCCTAGCAGTTGTCTTGAATAAATCCCTTCATTATCTTCATTGTTGAGTCTTTAATAGTGTTGATATTGAGCAATTGTACTGCAAATGTTTCAAATTTGGAAACAAATATTTTGTCTTGGAGCTTTACATTAAAATCAAAATCAAAATCACTCCAGTTTCAGTATTTATTAAGAAATTAACCCGTTTTTAAAAATAAATGACCAATTATGGAGGCAGATTGAGGAATGAGAGAGTAAAAAATATATTGAGTTCGTATTTTGAGTAGGGTTTCTGTCTATATAAGTATCTGGATCTGAATACAATCTATCCATAATCAAATTTTCTGCTGAACAAGACATTCATTTTTCTGATGAACAAGACCTAAATGCTGCATTTACTCCATCAGGGCCATATGCATCTGTAATACAAGGGGAATTCCTACAATTTCAATATTATTGAGTAGCCCTCTTCCGATTCCATCATATTCGGTAGAAAGGATTTCCATTGTTACCATCTTTAGTATAGGAAAGACAAACTCGCCCGACCCAACATTTCTGCAAAGAGTTAACATCTTTTTAGGTGAAGTGGATCTCTTGCAAAAGGGCAATGCAACAATTCAATTCAGCGAGTTGTTAAAAGATCCTTTGCCTTATAATAGAATTCCATATACATTTAAAATTCCCTGTAAAACCCCCACATTTTTAACATATTTGACAGATGAATAAAGAATCATAAGAAAAATAAAATATTTTCACTCTCAGTAATAAATTGAGAAAGAGAGAACAGCATGAATTCAAATTTACAACAAAGAAAAGGAAACCACATTGTATCAGTAGGAAAAAGAAAATAAGTAATGGGGGAAATGACAACAAGAGAAAGCAATTTAAATAAAATCCTAAGAAATAAAGAAAAAAATATGAGACAAGGTAATATAGGCGTGACCATAAAATTGCATTCAACGGAATCCAGTAAAAATGCAGGCTGCTGCGATGCCAAAAGAAAGTGTAGGTCACACGGCAAACACCCCTTAAAAATGTATATAAGTATGTTGAATAGGGAAACAAAGCAGTGAACAAGAGTTGACAGAGAATGTCAATTGGTAGTTCATCAAATAGTGACAAAACTTTTGTTCAGAAAAAAGAAACAAAGTTCGAAAACAATAAAGAAAAATAGCAGAAGCATTTATATGAGAGAAAAGAGAGCGAAAGTAGAGCACACACAATGACATAGATATAATAAAAGAACAAACAGCTATAAGGAACCAAACAGGCGCAACTGAAGTTACATTGAAATAGAAAAACAAAAACGACATGAATGTTAACTGAGAAACTAATTAACAATTAGGTACTGAGTACGACCTCGTTAGGAAGGCCTCCAAATGGGTTCCGGAATGAGCAAATCCGATTCGGAGACTATGTTTCTGACTGAATCATCCCCCCGTTTTCAAACGACCAAGTACGAGGCAAAGATCTCGTCCGCGTCAACCAAATCATTTCCGAACCCGATTCTGTCAGTCTGACTCATTCTCAGCCAAATCGTGCTGTGCAATGGAGCTATCTTCCGAACGAGCGAGTACGATGCACGATTCGGACAGCCGCATCGACTCAGTCTCAGTGAGATTAAACAGCAGCGGGAATTGGACTTCGTGGGGCTGTAACGGGCCCCCTTCACCTGAGGCTCTCTGAATCTGTCCTGTGGGGGTACCCATGTGTCCCCCCTTTCCATGCATGCACACTGTGGGCCACAGGGTGTAAGCATTTCCCCACCCACCCGTTTTTGCTATGGGAGCCTTTGTACGTGTTCAGTATACAGGCTTAATACACCAAAAGGGGTAGAGAGTGGTAACATTTATTACGTGGAATATGTGCTAATACTGCCCTCACTCACACAGATGTGGGACATGCTTCATCATAGGGCTGCTTACATAAGCACCACAGCATAGCTATGCGTGGGGTGGAGCAATAGGGTAGGGGAAGACAATACAACACAAAGAGACACAAAATAATTATACAGTGACTGGGAATGACGGTAGTGAAAGTGCAGTGTAGCATGGTTTAAAACTAGCTCAGAAGTGTCGCTGTGCCTAAATCTTTATTCCTGGACCTTCCGGCCAGGGTTAAAAAATGCGAAGGATGGTGGTGATTGGGAGATACTACGTGCTCCTAGCACCCCTCCTTTACTTCCAGGTGCTCAACATGTTTCAGCCATTAGTATATGTCCCATGCCGGCCTTCCTCAGGACTCTACCTGTCCCAGTGCATCCTCACTCTCACCTCCAATTGAGATAAGAGGGAAGCTTACAACCAATTCCTTACATGTCGAGGAAGTCCCTCTAGTAAATCAAAAGAGTATGAGTTTATCCCTATTTCGGATTAGATCTGGCGGCGGGCAATGGGAGGCCCCCTATAGTCACACTTACTCCAAGGGTGGTCCTCCACTGACGTTGCTCGCCTGCTTGCGCTGTGTAGAGTATACAGGCTTCCACAGAGTTCAATGGGAGTTTAAGTGAACCAAGTCCGTCACCATATGGGTACATTGTACTCAGTTGCTTGGACTCGCAGAGCACAATTCACTAGGAAAGCCCTCCGGATCCAATTCGTATGGAGGGCTTTTCTAGCGAGATCGTACTCAGGCCCTTAGTCATGTTTGTTTCCATATTTTGTTTTGTCCTTTCTGTGAATAAAATAGTTCTTGAAGGTCAGCAGGATAGGTATATGTGGTAGTCTTATCCATGATTGAGACTTTAAAAAGCCCAGATGCACCAAACTGAATCCTGCATTCATATCACATAGGGAGTGATGCATATACAGGAAATTATTTCTTTGGTTTGCTGTAGCCCTCGAGATAACTTGAGAGAGAAAATCTTTTGTCCAAGCCATAACATTTGTTTTCTTTGTGTAGCAACAGCAAGAACCTTCATGAAATCTGTAAATTGGTGGAAGGGACCTACAATGCAGGAGAACTGCAGTGGTTAGTAGGTGAAAAAGCTCAGTGGGCACGTTGAATGTTTAATTGAGATGCATCTGACATTCCCACATTTTCTGAAGATTTGTTTCAAGGAACAAAATCATATCAGATCTTTTGGCTCCTTCTGGACTGTCATGAATCCTCAGATTATTCATTCAGTTCCTGCTTATCAAGCCTCACTTATTTTTTCAATTTCGTTGACCATGTTATCCATCTTAGTGGCTGCCTCTTGTGTGTAAATAAATCTTTATTCACTTTGGAGACTCTAGATTCAGACTTCAGTCACTTATCTTCAATTCATTGCAATGTAGAATTAGTATTAACATCAATGGTTTCAGGTTTTTAATTTCCTCCATCATATATTCCAGAGGGGACAAAGTAAGGGATTTTGTGGGTGAAATAGGATCATTTTTAGGCCTTTTGTTAGAGCGTGCAAAGTCATCATATGGGTCTTTGCATATGGTTGTGTAGAAGAACTAGTAGGTTTGGCGACTCCAGAAACCGAAGATTAAGTTAATGGAACTTAATTTTCATCCATTGTGTGTCTATCTAAAGGAAGATTCTTGAAAGGAAGTAGCTCTTTTATAAGTTTACGTTTTAGAGACTAGAGAGTGTTTTAGAGACACTGTACAACTCTCCATCCACTCCGCCTGAATACATCATCCTGAAAATGCTGCTGAGGCATAATCCCATACAATTTAGTTAGGGAGTTGTGGAATGTGGGTATTTTCTGGAAATGCTTTGTAGACTTTCATTTTTCCTCCTAATATAAGAATTGTCATGTTGACTTCCATATAAATGGCTGGTTTCATTGACTATAATTGGAAGTCCTTGGATTAAATTTTTATGTTTTAGCCCCTTACTTTCCATTGTTGTAACAGTAATGCAGTTTGAACTGTTGTCTGCATTATTCACATCTTTTGAAAAACGTATTTTGCACTTGGATGTTACCATGAGGTGAGTCAAGGGATACTGCTAGGACCCTTTTGGTTTGCCTTTGTGATGCCCTTCCACCATGATGGCTGGTAATATTTGATATTTCACTTCTAAAAATGATGAAGGAGAATCTAGGGAGAGACAAACAAGGGAAACTATCAATGAATAATGTACTGAACTGAAAATTGGAAAAGCCATAAATATTATGTTTTCCTTTTCAAGGTACAAGTAAAAGTGAAGACGCTGTTATATTCCTTGGAGATGAAACGTTTGTGGTCTGCAATGGATTGGTAGAGACATAAATATGTTCACACATTCTCATGTAGAAAGGCATACTTTTAATGGAAACACAGAAAAGAAAAGCATAAAGTGACAGTGTTCCAAAAAGAGATGTTAACAATTGGCAACTAAGAATAAACTGTGAAGGAATTAGTTATGTTTCGAATATTTTCATGAAGAAGTCTCTATTAAGGTCACCAAAGCAACTGGAAAAGTGCGCTGGCTGTGCAGGGTGAAATTTAAGCAAGCCACAAAATACCTGCATGGATGGTTTTGCAATTGGCCATTACACCTTTGCACACCTAAAAAAATATTACAACAGTGGGATACATAAAAGACGAAAACTGGAGTGCAGTTATGGAAGCAGTTTTGTTAGTGGTTATGTTTGGATTCTGGGTGCAGCTGCTTCATGTGCAACTGCAATTCAACAAAATAAATTGAAGTTGTTTCAAAACATATGAACGGAACTTTTCTGAACTGACCCTTTTGAATAAAGAAACAGAGGGCCATATTCACAAGGAGCGATCTCCGAATTAACGGCACTTTATCGCAGCCAAAGTCGTGATAAATTTACCTCCCCATTCACAAGCTGGTGCTAACAGCCCACAGCACCAGTTTACCCGCGATAGCAGCCGCAAAAAACATCGCCACAGAGGATCCCCTCAACTATCGCTAATGAGATGTAGAGTAGGCGTTCCCGTGCCAAAAGCCGGGGCAACACCAGACCTCAACATTCTCAACGACCAGCCCGATCGGCATTAAGAACACAAAACCGGCAACAAGGCGCGTTAGCACCCGGAAATCTACACCTGCTTGCAGGGGCGTATCGGACACCCCCGCAGCCCCCGCAGTGCAGGGGGGCCTCACTCTTCTATATATGAAGGGGGGGCCCCTCAGCTTGTTTGTCCAGGGTGTGTGTCTCTCCTCCTGTAAAGCAGATGTAGTTTGCAGCCTGCTTTGAGCCTCTCTGTGCTGGCATGGGCTGACTCAGAAGTGAAGAGAAACAAAATAACAACTTTAGTTTCTCTTTCACTCCGAGCCTGCCAGGCCCCTTACAAGAGCAGATACCCTTCTCCCCCTCCCACCCCACCTCACAGATCTCATCTTCCTTAGAGCACTGCTTGTCTGAGAGGGGAAGAGGCTGCACAGAACTTGTTTGGGCAGAGATAAGGTTGCTACCCTTAATTGCAACAGTCAAATATAGCCATCTGTTCACAATTTAACATTCTGCAAGGCCAAAGTATGGTCCTGAAATAGAACTTTATAAGAAATCATTTATTCATTTGAATATGGCCTTTCTGTCTTTATCAGTCAGGGGTCACCAGGGCAGCTGTAGACCACACTTAAAGTGTTTTCTTCTTACATTGCACGTTAAACTATGAACTAATAAGGGCAAAAAATACCAATCTGATTTTTCTAATTGTTGTACCGGTAGGGGCATTAAAATACAGCTCATGCCCATATAAAACCAGTTAGGTGGCATCCATAGAAAGAGGATGTGTGCAACCCCAGAAACATGACCAGGACTCTACTTAGGGGCAATGGAGGGACAAAATATAGCTGGAATGTTGAATGAGTGGTGAAGGATGTGGAGGGGTGATTGCATATGAGTGATTGTGGTAGGTGAGCGCTAGGGAAGTTGACCCCCTCTCCCAAAAGGCTCTCCTACAACACCAGCTTTTTTTTCTCAATGACAATTACAGTTGTGCCTTGCACAGGGATCTTGTTTTGTTAATGGTCTACTGTAAGGGGACAGGGATAGCATTTTTTTTTAAATAGTTAAATGCAGGCATGGTGTCCTCTGCACCCAAGGGGAGTTGTTGTGTACAGTGCTTAATTTGTAAAATATTAAGTACCAGGGCCCTGACTAGGAGGTCACTGCAGCTTGCAGCAACCATCGCTCCTGTCATCGCTGTCAAAACAACTAATGCCATCTCTCTCACCAGCAAGTGCTACAGTTCAGATAATTCGAGGTCCCCAAAGCTAAAGGAATGACTATCGCGGCAGATATTAGTAATTTTTAATGTATATTGTATTTATAAACAACCGTTGTTCTGCTCATCTCTAAATTAGATGAGCAGCACCACCATGTGGCAGACTGTCCTAAGTGTGGTGTTAACCATTAAGTGCCGGTGTGGAGCACCGGAAACAAATTAAGATCCAGTGTTGAGCACCGGAAACCACCGGCTAAAATTAAGCACTGGTTGTGTGGGGAAGTAATATACTTCAATCCAAGCTGGTAAATTGAAAAGGTAATTAAATTACAAGCATTTTAAATGTATTACCCAAATCAGCAATTACCCAAGCCTGAGTGGACTATCACAGACATCTGCACTATTGTCTCTATTCGTTTTTTATTGTATGCATTGTCTAGAATATTACTAGTGCAACTATCTGTAGTGTCCTTAGAAGCAAATTGTAGGGGAGCACACAGTAGGCCATAGTTAAACTGGTGGCTGTACTTTTATGAGATAAATTAGCCACTGCCATACATTATAAGGATATTGCAACTCACTGAGGAGTTCCATGACCATATAACGCCGTGGTACTCATAGTACGGCCCGCGGGCCTTCCTTGGCGGCTCGCGGACTGTGCAGGTAATGTACCCATGGCCCCCCGAGAGAGAAAGAGAGAGAAAGTGGAGAAAGAGAGAGAAAGTGGAGAGAGAGTGAGAGTGGAGAGAGAGTGTGGAAAGATAGACAGTAGAGAGAGAGAGAGAGTAGAGACAGAGAGAGTGGAGACAGAGAGAGTAGAGAGAGAGACTGACAGACTGACTGAGAGACTGAGATACTGACTGACTGAGACTGACTGAGAGAGAGACTGACTGACTGACAGAGAGAGACAGAGACTGACAGAGAGAGAGACTGACAGACTGAGAGAGAGACTGGCTAATAGAAAGAGGCTGACTGAGAGAGACTGACAGAGAGACTGACTGGCTGAGAGAGAGACTGACTGACTGACAGAGAGACTGACTGACAGAGAGACTGACTGAGGTAGAGAGAGACTGACTGAGAGAGAGACTGACTGACTGAGAGACAGAGAGAGAGACTGAGAGAGAGACTGGCAGAGAGAGAGAGACAGAGACTGACTGAGAGAGACTGACTGACTGACAGAGAGACTGACTGACTGACAGAGAGAGAAGGACTGACAGAGAGACTGACTGAGAGAGAGACTGGCTGATAGAAAGAGACTGACTGAGAGAGACTGAGAGAGAGACTGCCTGGCTGGGAGAGAGACTGACTGGCTGAGAGACTGACTGACAGAGAGACTGACTAACTGAGGTAAAGAGAGACTAACTGAGAGAGAGACTGAGAGAGAGAGAGAGAGAGAGAGAGAGAGAGAGAGAGAGCGAGACAGAGACTGACTGTGAGAGACTGACTGACTGACACAGAGACTGACTGACAGACTGCGACGGACTGGCTGAGAGAGAGACTGACTGGCTGAGAGAGAGACTGACTGAGTGACAGAGAGACTGACTGACAGAAAGACTGACTGACTGACTGAGGTAGAGAGAGACTGACTGAGAGAGAGCCTGACTGACAGAGAGAGAGAGAGAGAGACTGAGAGAGAGAGACTGGCAGAGAGAGAGAGAGAGAGAGAGAGACAGAGACTGAGAGAGACTAACTGACTGACAGAGAGACTGACTGACTTACAGAGAGACTGACTGACTGAGAGAGAGACTGGCTGATAGAAAAAGACTGACTGAGAGAGACTGACAGACTGGCTGAGAGAGAGACTGACTGACTGACAGAGAGACTGACTGGCAGAAAGAGAGAGAGAGACTGAGAGAGAGAGACTGTCAGAGAGAGAGAGACAGACAGAGACTGAGAGAGACTAACTGACTGACAGAGAGACTGCCTGACTGACTGGCAGAGAGAGACAGACTGACAGAGAGACTGACTGACTGAGAGAGAGAGAGACTGGCTGATAGAAAGAGACTGACTGAGAGAGATTGACAGAGAGACTGACTGGCTGAGAGAGAGAGACTGACTGAGAGACTGACTGACAGAGAGACTGACTGACAGAGAGACTGAGGTAGAGAGAGACTAACTGAGAGAGAGAGAGAGACTGAGAGAGAGAGACTGGCAGAGAGAGAGAGACAGAGACTGACTGTGAGAGACTGACTGACTGATACAGAGAGTGACCGACAGAGAGTGACGAACTGGCTGAGAGACAGACTGACTGGCTGAGAGAGAGACTGACTTGACTGACAGAGAGACTGACTGAGGTAGAGAGAGACTGACTGAGAGAGAGACTGACTGACTGAGACTGACTGAGCGAGAGACTGACTGACTGAGAGAGACTGACTGACAGAGAGAGACAGAGACTGACTGACAGAGAGAGAGACTGACTGACTGACAGAGAGAAAGACTGGTTGATAGAAAGGGACTGACTAAGAGAGACTGACAGAGAGACTGACTGTCTGAGAGAGAGACTGACTGACTGACAGAGACCAACTGACTGACAGAGAGATTGACTGACTGACTGAGGTAGAGAGAGACTGACTGAGAAAGATACTGATTGACAGAGAGACCGAGAGACTGAGAGAGAGAGAGAGAGAGAGAGAGAGAGAGAGAGACAGACAGACAGAGACTGACTGTGAGAGACTGACTGACACAGAGACTGGTGGACTGGCTGAGAGAGAGACTTACTGGCTGAGAGAGAGACTGACTGACAGAGAGACTGACTGACAGAGAGACTGACTGACTGAGGTAGAGAGAGACTGACTGAGAGAGAGACTGACCGAGAGAGAGAGAGAGACTAAGAGATAGAGACTGGCAGAGAGAGAGACAGAGACTGATTGTGAGAGACTGACTGACAGAGAGAGACGGATTGACAGAGAGACTGACTGACTGAGAGACTGGCTGAGAGAGAGAGACTGACTGACTGAGAGAGAGACTGACAGAAAGAGAGAGACTGTGTGACTGACAGAGACTAACTGACAGAGAGACTGACTGACACAGAGAGAGAGACACTGACAGAGAGAGAGACTGACTGACTGAGAGAGAGACTGACTGACAGAAAGTGAGAGACTTGCTGAGAGAGAGAGACTGACTGACTGAGAGAGAGACTGACAGAAAGAGAGAGAGACTGTCTGACTGACAGAGAGACTAACTGACAGAGAGACTGACTGACACACAGAGAGAGTCACTGACAGAGAGAGAGAGACTGACTGACAAAGAGAGACTGACTGACAGAAAGTGAGAGACTAACTGAGAGAGAGAGAGACTGACTGACTGAGAGAGACTAAGACTGACAGAGAGAGACTGTGATAGAATTGGGGTCAAAGTGTGTATGAAGCTATGCAATACCTCTTAAGATTGCTATTGTCTGCTACTAAAAATGTATTATCAAAAAGTGCTCTTTGTAGTTACATCTGCTTTTGAAATACAGCATTGTCTGATGTTTTAAAACAGGTTTGATTGTTTTACTCTGACCCCGCCCCCCACTGACCCCCACCCCCCTCCCACTGACCCCACCCCTAAAGGTGTGGCCCTCAGCCACAAACAAGATGTAATTTTGGCCCCAACAGAAAGTTTGTGACTACCCATGATATAGCGGAACAAGACCGAAGGTGACTTACAATATCATTATCATCTACGGCAGCTGGTACTTTATTCTATGTAATACATGGTAACACCATCACCTTTCCCACAAGCCGCTTAAATCCTTGGTGCATAGCTATTGGTGTAACAATAGCCCCTGCAGCACCCATGGAGTGGAGGGCCCCCGGGCTCCAGGGTGCCCCCTCCTGGACTGTGCACGGGCAGTGAGATCCCTGTCCTTAAAGCTACTGACTGGGTTCAGGCCGGAGGGGGGCCCTTTGTGAAATTTATAGGGGGGCCCCCTTAGATTTCGTTACGCCACTGCCTGCTTGAGTTCATTGTTTTTCAGGCCTCCTGCTTGTTGTGACTGTGAGTGACCATGTGGCTGGTGGCCATTTAGTGGTGGTAGTTTGGTAGTGTGCTGCTTTTGCCATATAGACCTGCATGTCTTTCCTTTGTTCCTCGTGGTTTATGCTTGCTGTTGTTGTGGCCTGGCCATGTGGCTGGCGGCCATTTTGTGAAGCCAGGCAGTGTGCTTTTGCCATAGGACTGCATTGTCTGTCTTCCCTTTCTAGTTGTTGTGAGTGGCCCAGCCATGTGGCTGGTGGCCATTTTGTGAAGCCAGGCAGTGTGCTTTTGCCATAGGCCTGCATTGTCTGTCTTCCCTTTCGAGTTGTTGTGAGTGGCCTGGCCATGTGGCAGGTGGCCATTTTGTGAAGCCAGGCAGTGTGCTTTTGCCATAGGGTTGCAAGCTTGTGGCCTAGTCTGGCAATAGGTCTTTCAGCAAGTAGGCCCAGAGCTACTCATGGGTGCATTAAACAACTGTTTCTGTGGTGTCTGTTGAATTTAAACATCATTTAGGGCATGGAAGGCATTGGATTGAATTTCAAAATGTGTTTTTTGGGGGGCAGTTCACTTTTTTTGATGTGTGTTAAATAAATGCCTTTGTTGGATGTGAGTGTCGCAGAGACAGCTAGTCTAATCGCAAAGTAGTACCCAATCAGCGTAAGAGGAAACTCAGCAGATAAGTGGGCAACAACAGCCACAACAACAGCCGCAACCACCGCTTACAATAGTAGTTGCTCCTCCCAAAGTTGGGGCAGTTCAGGAAATCAAGCTTCCTGCAGAGGAAGAAGAAGAGCAAGCCACTCTTTCAGAAGACCCATTGTCTTCCAGATCCTCAGCAAGGAAAACGAGTGTTAGTCCATCAACTTCTTCTTCAAGCCCCCCTTCTGATGATCTAGATGTCACTTGGTAGCCATCAGCTCAGTCTGAGAGTGAGGCATGCCACAAGACAAGGCTAGGGAAAAGGAAGGTTCCAGAAAGCCTTAGAGTTATGGAGGTAGATGTAGAAGAGGTGGATGATGACAAGCCAGTGATCATGAACATCACTCCCAAACCCAGTGGAGATGGAGACCAACATTATTACCCCATCCCAAATTGCTTTGAGGGATGTGGCATGGATACCATTAACATAGGTAACACCAACACCACCTCTAGATCCCATATTTGCATTTGCAAAGGCCCTGGCCAGGATCTACATCCAGCACAATCAGGACCTATATCCAGCACAACCACCACCTCCGTAGCGAGTGGTACTGCACATAGTCGAATTACAAGCAAACCCTCCAGTTCATCCGGCATTGCCAGTGGCACCTTCAGCAGAACAAGAAAGTTCACCTCCCCAGTTTGGGACTACTTTTCGGTTAGCAGTAAGGAGGAGAACGTTGATATATGCTCAATTGGTAGACAAAGTGTTAGTCGGGGTAAGCTTGGTACAAACTTTGGTACCGGAGGCCAAACAACCCATCTGAAAAAACACCACAGGATCCACAGGGAGGCGCACCTTAGTGGCAAAAAAAGTAAAACAGCACCCATTGCTGTTGGTGGGGATGAAGAAGTAGAAGAAGAAGATATGATTGCGGTGGAAGGTGAGCAAGAGGGAGACATTTTCTCTGGTAAACAAAGTAGCCCTGTCCCCAGTAGTGCAGTGGTAGCACTACTGCCTACCACGTCATCATCCTCATCAGCATCTCAGTGGCACCATAGTAAGAGTCAGGCTGAGACACCAAGGCAACAGAGTACTGCAATGAAAAAAGGTGCGGTGTTGAGCCTAACAACATCTGGGTTCAAGGAGTCACCTGCATCAGCGGCACCAAAAAGGAAAAAAATCAAGCCTACCATTGTCAGCATGCTTAGGTTGGAGAGGCAGTACGAACGCAACCACCCAACAGCACATTTGTACAATGCGAAGCTGGTGAAAATGTTAGCGCTTGATCTTCTCCCTTTTTAATTTGTGGCAGGGGTGGGTTTTCTGCTCAAAATAGAAGGTTCCCAGCAAGTCCTATTTTGCCAGAGTTGCTGTTCCAGCACTACATCACGACGTGCTGGAAGTGCTTGGACAAGTTTTGCAGCAGAGTGCTGTTCACAATAGCCACCTGACAACAGAAATGTGGACCAGTTGCCAAAACACTGATTACATGTGCATCACTGCACACTGTCAACAATAGCAAGAACAGGGTCATCAGCCCCAGTAAAATTGGCACAGGTTTGGAATCTACTGCAAGGACTTGTTAGGTCCAGTGCTGATGTAAAGGCAAAAGAGGCTCAGCAAAGCGGAGCACCCCTGAGCATTGAGCAGATGGTCCAGGCCTATATGGATGACCCAACAGAGGTCTACATTGATCAAAATCCATTGGTGTATTGGTATGGGAAAAGGCGCCAATGGCCAGGCCTCAGCATGCTGGCGATAAACTATCTGGCTTGCCCTGTCACAAGTGTCTCTTCTGACCGTGTTTTCAGTGCTGCTGGTGCCATTGTAAAAGAGAAAAGGACCAGTCTTTCACCCAAAAACATGGAGAGGTTAACCATGATCAAAATTATCAGCACTTTATACCACCGAATTACAAAATACGAGAATCAGAGCAGGAAGATGAGGACAGCGACTTAGGTGACGGAAGTAGTGGGTTAAACTGCCTACTTCTGGTTGAACCACCAGAGTTTGAGGATGAGCTATACTTCCCTGACAACTAGGCTTTCAACTTGTTACTTTCTTTCTTCTTTATTTACTTTTATTATTTGTGTGTGTCTCTGTCTTTCTGGTTCGAATCACAACAAATCCATCACTACCGTCTTCACTTTTTATTGCAATATTGGCGTTGCATCTGTGTGCATTTAAGTCCACTCCTCTGAGTCCTGCTCCAGCCTCCTGACTCGCCCTAAATCCATTTCCCTCAAACCAAACATTGGATGGAGAATAGTACAAGAAATGTTGCGTCATCAAGTCCCTCCCAAAGACGTGGAACATGATGACTATAGCTATCTTCCTTTCTGAGCCGAGAGGGACTACCCTTTAACTTAAAATGAGAAGGAACAGGTTATGATGGCCTGCATTGGATGCTGACTCCCAGTGATTGGTGTTTGTGTTGTTGTTGTAGTGAACATGAAGTCGAAGTGAACTAGTATTTAATTTACACACTAAAAGTGACTCAAGTCAATGTTTCCCTTCTTGTTGTTTAATAACAAAATTGTACTTCTACTGCAGGCCGATCCATTGCATTTTTGAATATGGTATCTGGACTCACTCGGTAAACTACAGACTGAGGTGGACAACGCCATGAGGATGACCACATAGTATCTGCGCAGTCAGTCAGTTGGATCGGAGATGATTGATGGAATAACTTAGGGTGTTTCAAATCACGAAGTGGCATAAAAGGTAAACAAGTCAACAACAATCACAGCAGACCTACATGTCTGTGTGTAGTGATGGAGTCGAGTAGTCATAAGTGTAGTATTGGTATGACTGACAGCCGTGCATTGATTTAGTTACTTACTTTGGAAAATGCTATGTTGCTGTATATGTGTGCTCTGTAAATGTCTGGCTCAGTCAAAATCTAAGCTAAGTGGAGGTTGGGTGGGCGCCGTGGGCCTGCTCTGTCCTGGTGCTGTTCTAGGTTAATGCTGGAAACATACAACAAAGTAGACATGATATAGCCATGCCGCCTCTGAAATTGTTTGCACTCCTCCGTAATTCATGCTTTCTTTTCTCCTTGATTTTTCAATATCACTTTTGTTTTTCAATCTACACTTACAGGCTGGCCTTTACCCTGTGCTAAACAGAGAAAAACAACTCACACTCACCTACCAATCTGCATCCGCCAGGCAGGCAGTGGCACCCAAGATTTACAGACGCAGCATCTGTGAAAGGGAGGACCAAGAGGAAAGCCGAGATGCAACTCCTCAATTTGACCAGGATAACATACAGTAACTTTAGTATCAATCATCATCTTTTAAATAATTTGATTTTTTTTCTCTCCAATCATTAAGACTGTGTGTTTGTTGTTGTTGTTATTATGTTTGCTCTTTGCTTATAATTGATCCCTACATATATTTTTTAATTTTCTATGCCAGCTTTAAAAGGAAACCCGGTACAACAGAACATAAAATGTATGTCATTTGAGTCTCTCTGAGGGAAGACAGGCAAGTCAAAGATCATAAATTATCATTAATAATATACTGCTGCCCTGTACTCTCTACTAGTCCAGTTAGTAAGTACTACTTATCATCATTAACCATCAAGTCATCATCATCATGCATGTGTATATTCAGTTATTGTTGTCCAACTGTAGTATTTGTCTTTGTAAAACCTTTCCCTCAAATACCCCTTCCCAAACATTCAACAAACCCTAACCCTCTTCCCCGGGCTGTGTGATTCATATTGAGGTGTGACTAAATTAAATTTACACCAATAATTGATCACACACTTGCTGGGGCGAATGTGGTGAAAGCAACACTAATTCAATTTCAAGGCAGGGTGAGGATCTTCTTCTGCTTGCCAATGCCCACCCATGCTCAGTATATTTGCAAGTCAATTTTTTTTCAAAAGGAACATAATCCATCATAATTAATTGCCGGCATCGATTGGATTTATCAACCTCCTCCTTACAGCCCTAAAGGTTATGCTTGTGTCGAGTGACTCAAGTCAACTACAGTTTGCAACTTCTTGTACTAGGCTATCCCCCCCACCATTATGTTTTATTTTACTTTAGCATTGCTAATCATCATTATTATGGTTTCTTGTTTGGCAGTCTTCTTGTGTACTGTACTGTGCTTCATTCTACTACTCCTTCCAGAGTTTTTCTCAGGGGACTTACTGTCTAATTTTCTTTTTTTGCAAATGCTACTGCCAGTGTCTTCTGTACTACCACCCCAACCATGGCATATTGGGAAACCAAACCATCATCACCGTGCAGCCATCGCTGTGCCTAAGTTTAAAAATCAATCACAGGTAAGAGAAGAAGTTTGGGAGAGGCATAATCAAGAATGGAAATGAATTAATTAAGTCACACACCCATTCCCTCGAGTCCAGTTGCAGACTGCATAGACTGGGAGGAGAGACTGTCAGTACTAGTAGGACAAGTCACTCAGTGAGGGTACCGCATCTATATGTTCGTGTGTTACAAAATCGGCAGATTTTTTAAATCAAAAACTGGCTGCGGCCCTGCAGCAGCAAAGGAAGGAAATCATGTGACATAAAAGAGTAACCCCGCACAAAACATTTACATTGTATGTAAAGTTTAAGTATAAATATAATTTAATCCCCTAACAAAATAAACTAATTTAAAAAATCCCACAGCACCTGACCCACCCACCTCCCTAACCCCAACCAATGTCCAAAAAGATAAAGAGTCCAACCAATGTCCGTTAAATTCAAAAGTAAAATTGTCCATAAATATAATAACCCCAACTTTTCCCCAACATAGCCCAATGCCCACCCACCAAAAAAAGGAATAAAAAAATGGCAATCCAACGGGATCTCTATCGGCCGGTTCTCAGTCGCTGGTTAATGGCCAGGACCTCCTTTACCTGCTCCTGTAGGCGTGCCATTTGGAGGAGTATGCAGCGCTTAAAAGCTCGACAATTGCATCCATGGGGGGGGCAGCAGTACTGGATGAAGTGGGGCGGGTGGCTGCCAGACCATGGCGCCGTACTACTCGAGGGGCCTGGCTGGGGCCCGGGCCATTGGAGGAGGCTGCAGCTGCTATCACCTCCTCCTCTGCCAGAGCCAGCAGCCGACGATATTCCATGCGGATGGCCTCAAGCTTCTGGCACCGGGCCCTGGCTGCCAACTCCTTCCTGTCTGGTTTTGCTTTTGGTTGGGAAGGAGTAGCTATATCAAAAAAGAAAAAAAGACTATTGTAATCAATACTGTTAGTAAAACAGTAACACAAAAATAATTCTACACATAGTGGCACAGTAGCACTAGCAAGCACAGTACATAACATGTGTGGTATCTATGGACTCGAGTACACCAGTTTTCTTCTTCTCTCTTGTTTAGCTAAATTAAGAAACCTTGTTGTAGCCGGCAGGCCAGCTCAGTCAGCTTGCGCCCAAGACAAACATACTAGTGACGCAGACTCATGTTATTTTTAATTACTACAGTCTGCAGGTGGTGAAGCTAACTACACAATCATCTTATTTTTTCTATTATGGGTGGCACTGGCCAGTGGCCATACTCTGTTACATCAAGGGCAACTGCTCAATTTCACTTTCACCCTGCTCTGACTATTACAACAAGGCAGATAATATCTGATCCAAATGATCATTGCTTATATATGGGACGACATGAGGTACTTTGTTTTGATTGATTGTGTAACCATGCAGCAGATAGGCGACCCATGGCAAGCTGACACAGTCGGAAATAAATTAACATAGGTAGTGAATGGGCATCGGAGTCGGAAGGAGGCACTTGATAACATACATACACAATATATATGCTGTGCTTGCAAACTACTGTGAGTCAAGGGAGTATTCTGAAGAAACATCTTCTATTCTCCTTGGCTTTGCTATGCTATTCTGGTGCAGTTTCCTTTCTTTTACATTCTCTTCAAAGACTCTTCATCCAGTGACAGTCTCCACCTATGCTATGATGAATACCATCCAGGCATCCATCCATTCCAAGTAAAAATGTCTATCATTCTTCTTAACCTCTCAACAAACGTTAGTTTGTTTCAACAACACAATGTTTTTTTATTTTTTTTAAACCACCACACATGCATCTTTCCTTCCTTGCTTGCATTGGAGTTTGACCCATGAAACACCCTGGAGGATTCTTGCTATCACCCATACAGTTTCACCCAGCCAGGCAGGCATCTTTCTTTCACCTTCCACCCATCCTTCAACCACTCATGCATCTGATTCCTATCAGCCACCTATGCATGCATCCCACGTATCCTTCTCTGCCAGTCATGTATATTACATCTCACCCATCCTTCCTCCTTCCATCCTTCTTTCCCTTTTCGTTCAACCCATCCATCAAGGTCATCTGAAGCTTAGTCTTCTCCATAAAACTTTCCCAGCTGAGTTGAAGTCAGATAGAAGAGGCCATTAGTTACTCACCTACTACTCCCACTGCTAATGCTAGTGCTCTAATGCTAATTAAAGGGTGTCTTCTTTAACCGCTGTTCACAACAATTTAGTCGCTCTCAACATACAGTGTACTGTACACCCTTGTAAGGAGTGTGTAACTATTGTCAATAAGTAAGGAATATAAGTATAACTTACCACCGCCCGCCACTACTGCTGGCTCACCCACCCCTGTGGCAGCTGCCGCATCCACTGCTCCCTCCTGGCTGGCGTTGCCTGCCCCGCCACTGGCCCCGGCACTGGTGATCAGTACGCCTAGAAAAAACATTACACATTTTTTAGATGCCTTATACACCTCTCCCTATTTATTCTTTTTCACTAGCAAGATTGAAAAAAAAAAGCTCAAATACATATATGTACCACATACATCACTAGTACAAAACGGGTACTAGAGTAGAGTAGGAACTAGTAGGAGTATGTCCTATCCTATCAAAAATTGTAAAATATCTGGTTGGGCATTTTGTTGGTGGGAATTGTCGAAAAGCCTGACAAAATTAAGAAGACTAGAAGTGGACAATCCAAAGGACTGGATTCAGTGGCTAGAGCTATTGATGAATCTGAGTTTTAAAACCTTTTAAATAAAAATAAAGAGTGGCCACACTGGGCAAGCTTAGCTACAGACAGACTAATATAGTACTAGTACAGAGAGTCGGAGCAGAGGCAGTTAGAGGCAGGGATAACAACGATTTAGAAACAGATAGTCTAGAGCAAAGCAGATTTGGTATAAAATAGAATTAAGAAACAGAAATAATAGTTTGGAAACAATAAGGTGCAGTAAAAGTTAGGGAAATAAAATTATTAATATTAACAACTGGAGGACTTACTGGGGCCAGCAGCAGAGCCCTCGGTAGAGGAGCGGTCCTGGCCCTGGGGTTGGGAGGCATCTTGTTGTTGTCTAGCTGCTCCCGCTTAGTCTGACCCCGTCTTCTTGCCCCTGAGTGCTGATCATATATAATATATAATAAAGAAAGAGACAAACATTGATGATTGGTGTGAAACAAATAAAATATTTTTTTAAACGCTCACAAAAAGGTTTTGGAACACAACAATTTCAATAAAATTGACCTATCTAATTTGATCGACTAGTAGTATCGTGGGATTCACGGACCGTCTAGTTATTATTTATGAACACTAATCCGTTGTTCCATTCTGATTCTAAACTCCTAAGCCTAAGTACCATCTTACCTAGCCCACCTATTCCAGACGGGCCAATTGTTCACTAAGTCTTCATTTCCATTTATTTTAGTCCTCAAAATGCATAGCTGGAGGACGCATGGATACATTTTTGCATACACCAAATCATTGGTTGGTTGCTGCTGACGTTCTGCTAAGCCTATTACTCACTCACTAACAAACTGAAAAAGGTTCTATTAAGGACTGGAGTAAGCAGCACTCAGCAGCACGTGACGTGACAGAGGATGCGTCATGCAGACCGCTGAAAAATTACCAACTAATACTAAGTAACTAAGTAACTAAACTACCTATCAATCCACCACTATCTTAGTGACAGGAGAACAAAGGAAGGACTAGAGTCTCTCTAGTATTTCCTAAAGTAAGTTCTCTAAAGTAAACTCTTACATAATCAGCACAAGCATGTGCAAAGTTGCAAACAAGTAAGATTAGTAGTGCCGAGCACCTGTGTCTAGAAGAATAACAATCACAGAAGATTTTTAAACGTAATTTACCTACAATGTAAGCAGCAGCATTCTTGCTATTCTGAAAAAAAATATCTTTGCAATAACAGTAACACAGTCTAGAGAACACACAATACTACTAGTATTAGCTACTCACCTAGGACCACGACCTCAACACCGAGCAGGTCCAGCAGGTCCTGCTCCCGGTCCAAGATGTCTGACCACCGGTGGGTCAGTTGGTTACACTGACTGGCACACTCTCGCCCACCGGCGGTGACGCTCCTGGGTAGCGTACCCAGAGCCATGCCTACCGCCTACTGCCAAGGTCAAGGGGAGTTGGCGCTGCACAAAAAACCAAGGGCGGCCACCTGCACCTCACTAAAAAGGGACCCGGCTTGCACCCCTTCTGGGCGCAGTCTACTGCAAGGAAGGTGGCTCTTCTTGGGCGCAGGCGCCTTGCCCTTGGAGCCGGTACCCTTAGCCATGGTTCTGGGGTGGACGGGGGACGGAAAAGAAAATTTTGCGGTAAAAGATTAAGTCAGGGGAAGAAGTACGAGAGTAAAGAAGGAAGTAATATAAAACAGTAGAACAGTAAAAAAACGCAGTAAAAGTAGAAATAAAATGCAAAATATACACTGAAGTACAGAGAGGGATATATAATAGATAATAAATAAAAAAGATCAGAAAACCAGTGTAAAAAACAAAGGATTGAAATGATTGGGGAGGGATTGAAAAACAGGCCCCAGAACCATGCAAAGAATAGGAAAACAAGATGGCCACGCACAATGGCGACCGCGTGGTGAAGTTCACACGATATTGCCCTGATCCGTCTTGCCGAACGTCAAAAACATGTCGCGAGCATACACGAGCATGTGGAAACAAGCAACTCCACATGCTCGCGTATCTATGCTTAGCGTTGCAGAGTTTTTGTGCTATTTCGCGTAGCCTCGCGTAACGTGGCTACAAGAACTTCGCCCAGTGATATCCTTAATAAGCTATCTTATGTGTAGCAACTAGCCCAGACAGCAATAATTAGCATGGACATTATGCAGCAGGATGTGGCAGGAATGAGATCTGATATTAAACAAATTGCTGACAAGATCTCATCGGCTGAACAGCATATTAATTATCTTGGAGATACATCCTTTACCATGAAGAAAGATCTCAGCTCAATACACACACTATCTAAACCATGCAACATCACTTTGCTGATCACAAAGACAGGAATAGGTGAGGTAATATTAGTTTCTTTGGCTTTCTTGAAGGGTGCGAAGGGAAACACATCTTGTGTATTGACTTTCTGGAGGACTGGCAACCTCAACAAACCAACACAACCCACCAATATCTCCTTCACTAAGCGGTTTGAACTTGAGAGAGCTCTTTGGATCCCCACCCGTCAAACTCACCATACATCTTCATTTGGTCCACCTAGACTAATCATTTGCAAACCTCTACGCTATCCACACATTAAATTAATTTTGGATTTCATCTGCAAGAACATCCCTTTTTGTTCTCAGGACCTGCCACATTTCATATCACCTGTAAAGAAACTACTAATTTCTTCAAGGATCACCAAGACCTGGCATCATTTCCAAACAACATTCAAGAAGCTGAGTTGGACCTCTCCACTCAGGAACATTGTAATGTATAACATATTTTTTCTCCCCTGGTTTCTATAGTTGTGTGCCACACAAAAAAGCTTTTGGTTGGCTCAGTTCTACACTTTGGATTTTCCTATGGAACAGATTTTTGATCCAACTTCTCTCATTTGACCATTGGTCTTTAAAAATGGGTTCGCTCCCTGCTCCAGTAAGCAAAAAACATGATCTTAGAGTTCTAATTGACAACAGATTGCGCTAGACCGACAATGTCAACTCAGTGACGTCCTGCACAATTTTTACCCTCAGGTCATTAAAGAAGATTTTTCCTTATATGCGAGAAAATCTTCGGAAAACTCTTGTCACTTCATTTGTGATGGCAAATTTAGACCACTCAGTGGCCTACTTCTTAATGCTGACCAGTAACTACTGAACAAACGGCAAGCTTTGCAGAATGCTGCAGCTTGACCGCTATTGAATATTCCAAAATATCATTCAGTTTCTACATACATCAAGAACCTACACTGGCTTTCCACAAGACAGAGAATTGTTTTCAAGGAACTCTGCATTGCTCATAAAGCACAAAACGAACTAGGCCCAGCTTTTTTCAAAGATAGCTTTAAATGGTACATGTCAGGTAAGGTCTCCATCAGAAAAAATTTGCTGCTGTGCTCCAACCCATGCGTCAAAATCATAACCAATGGAGTCTTATCAGAATCATGTCCACTTAAGCAAGGCACTACACATGGTACCCACTATCCTCTTTGTAATTCCTCCTGGCCATTGAACAACTTCTATTGTCAATCAATAGCTGGTTTGAATTCAATAGGGTTAAAACCGGCTAATAACTGCTTCAAGACAGCAGCTTATGCCACTGACATACTGATTGTGACTGATCATGCGGACATAGCCATCCCCGAAATCAGGACCAAAATTGAAGACTACTACCTAGTGTCGGATACACTCTTAATAGGGACAGACCTCAGGATTGTTCTCTTAATATCACCTGTACTAAAGTGGTTTTAGGTCCCTCTTGTCTGTCATGGCAGCCCAACTTTCTCAAGTATCTGTTTTTGCAGTTCAGTCTTGATTTTTTAGAATCTGCCCGCATAAAGAGACACTGGTCATACAAATTATTGTTTTCCCCCGATGGATGTGGTCACCTATATTCCTCACATATTGGGGCAAACTGGAGTCCATGAAAATGGATGTTAGCCAGATTGTCAGAGTACTTTACCAGTTTAAGCGATCAAATAAATTTATTTTTATGGAATTCTAAAATCTCTTTGAAAAAACATAGACTGCCTAAAGACCAAGGAGGTGCTAACCCAGCTGACTTTAAGTAACATCAAACTGCCTTTTTAGAGACTCAGGGAGCAAAATGGTTTAATGAGCCTTCTCATTTTATTCCTCAGTAGTTGTCCCTCGAGAAGTTGCTTTTTGAGGATCTCTCTCATCCATCTCTCTTAGCCATAAGCAAACATCACCCCAGTCTCTGGAATCGTATTTTGAACCACATTAAAAACGTTCCATTTCAGTAGGACTCCCGCTTTTCTGAAGTAAAGTTTGGTCATTTTCTTGGTGCTTCAATTTGGCACAACAAGGACATTGGCCTTTCCCTAGAGTGTTCCGGGAGTGCAAAAGGCATATATGTCGTAGGCGACCTCAGTTCAAGACACTGTCCCCTCCCAGTCTGGGGAATCAAACAAAGGTATAACATAGATGTCACTGATTGTTAAGACTTCCTTAAACTAAAGGCAGCCATTGCCAAACACCCTGCATTCCCATTTAGAGAGGCCTTCTTTATTACGTTTTTTGCTACTACCAGAAAAGTGGAACATGTTGCTTCCAAAATATATTTAAAACTGAAACCTTAAAATCTAAACTGTGTAGCCTCATGCAACAGAAATGGGTGTCCCACTGGTCTCAAGATGGCAACCCTGATATGTCATCTATCAACTGGAAAAGGTTATGATCATCTCCATTTTAGAGAACAGACTACACCTAATCTGACCCAAACTTAATTATACATTTTACACAGATGGTTTTGGTCTCCTTATAAGCTAGTTTCTTTGGGGCTGCTAGAAGATATTCTCTGTTGAAGCTGTAAAGCTAAGAATGCTGATTGGTGATATATGCTGTATGAATTCTCTTCAATAACTACTTTTGGGGGAAACATATGTGATGTTACTGACAACAACTTTCACATACAGTTGCCCAGAAACTTCTTGTTCTCCATTTGTGGTCCCTTTAGCCCTACACACATTTTACCTGTACAGAGAATGTTTCCTTCTAGATCTAATGTCTACACTTGGCCACAAGACTATTTTGTCAACCTGTAAGTCCCTGGGTAATGCGACAAGCAATGCATGGAGAGAATGGCTACGGTACATCAGGGGTGCACAGATGATCATGTCTGCACAATACCCATAGATTCCAGCTAACAAGTCACTTTGGAATACCTTGATCATTTACTTAGGGGCTGATTCAATGTCGTTCTGAAGGGCTCCGAATCGGATTGTGCATTGGCAAATCTGATCTGGAGACCTTGTATCCGACCGAATTGGACACTCTTCCGAACGACCAAGTACAATGCCTGGAAACCAGTAGGGCTGACCAATTCAGTTCCAAAAGGCATTCGGACAGGTCGCGTCTTTTGGAGCCGAATCATACAGCTCTATAGACAAATTTTTCTCGAGCAAACAAGAACGATGACCGATTCAGACAGCCATTTCAAATTGGTTTCTCTGTAACGAATTGGCTGCCGGAATCCGTATTTGGGTGCCCATAGCAGGCACTCTTAACTCAGTGCCATCCGATTTGGGCCTGTGAGTTTACCAAGGGATCCCCCTTTCCAACCATGTGCACCATGGTGTTTTCCCCAACCACCCCTTTCATCAATGGGAGCCTGTGTTCTTGTTCTGAACACAGGCTCCCATTGAAGTCAATGGGAGCCCGACCGAATCGTATCTGGAGGCATCCGGCTGCATCGTACTCATTCGGTAAGACTTCCCCGATCCGAGTTGTTCGGAAAGCATTATGGAACCAATTCAATCAAAATGCTTTCCGAATGAGATAGGAATCGCCCCCTAAGAGTTTTTTAAATCTCTATAGATCCCCTTCTGTGGCTCCGTGTTATATTGGTAACTTCTATCTATTGCTGTATTATTTTTCAGCTATTATACTTACTTTTAACGCATGTGATTGTGACTTTCACTTCACTTACCTGGACTCAGAACCCAATGCAAACGTTTATACATGATCTGAACATGTTTCTGTTTCAACGTATTGTTTTCTTTATTATACCTTTTCAGCTCCCCCCCTTAGGCGGTTGGCTTGATAACAGGGTTTCTTATACAATATTGTGTGATCTGTGCTATGCTCAGTATGCATTTATTTTGTGTCACACCTATTGATACTGTCAATGCTGATGACATGCCTTTTGTTATTCTTGTGTAAAAGTTGCTTTCACTTCTTTTTGCTGAAAACTTAAGAGATATGCAGTTTGAAATTACACAATCGCCTAGCTATCTGCCCTTTAACTGAGCTCCATTTTGTTTCTGGAAGACATGGAACATTGCAACGTCAGTTCCCATGGGAAGATGGCCAGTTCAAATTGTCAATGCAATTTTTAATTACAGCCATATATAAAAACCCCATGTAAAGAAGCAGCAGTGAGAAAATTTAGTCTGGAACCTAAACAATACTTGAAAAACATTCTAGGCCAGTGGTCCTTAACCTGTGGCCCAGTGACCCTGGGGGTCAGTGACGCCAACTCAGGGGATCCTTGACTGCTTAGAAAATTAAATAATATTAATATATTAAGATGGTGTCTATAAATAAAGAAACAAAATACGAAACTCAACCATTTACTCTTTGGGGCTGACATCATCACTGCTGGGGCCCTGACGCTGTCTGTTCTCCCCCGCCGCCGTTGCTCGTTGCTTCGCACGGCCGCCGTGGGGGGAGACTACAGCTCCCAGCCTGCACAGCGGCGTCCTGCACCACCCACTTCCCACCTGAACGCGCCCGGAGGTGCATAAACACCAGCTGCTCCCTAGGTGGATCGGGGGACTCAACCATTTACTCTTTGGGGCTGACATCATCACTGCTGGGGCCCTGACGCTGTCTATTCCCCCCGCCCTCGTTGCTCGTTGCTTCGTACGGCCGCCGTGGGGGGAGACTACAGCTCCAAGCCTGCACAGCGGCGTCCTGCACCGCCCACTTCCCGCCTGAGCACGCCCGGAGGCGCATAAACACCAGCTGCTTCCTCCGCGTCGCGGATGCGCGCGGGTGGCGCCGGGCGAAGCCCGGGCAAAGGGCGGGCCGTCTGTGGCCGTCAGGGGCCAGAAGAGGCTGGGCCGAGCTACCCCCTAACACACGGTCACTGACGTTCATTAGCTGCTCAGGAGCTAAGGTACTGTGTCCCGGTGAAGGAAAATACACGTATTTCCCTGGGGGCTCGTGACATTGTTACCTTTCCACTACTCAGCTTTCGTCACATTCTGTGTGTTGCCATTCATCTTGTGTCCATCTCTCTGGGTGTTGGGCTCCCATTATGGGTAAAAGGAAAGCTGTAGAGGGAGGTCTGATGGGCAGTAGCAAAAATGGTAAAAAAGCAAAGAAAACCACTCATGCTGCCATGAATTGTGTTTTGACTAGAATTGAGGAGATTGACAATGAATGTGAGGATTCACTGGGCGGTGGGCAGGCGGGGAGTAAGATAGTTAATACCGCTCCAAATCATAAGAATACAATTCCATCTATGTTTTCTAGCCAGCGTTTGAATAAACAACAATGTATTCTCTCCGCCCCTATCCAAACAATCCCTGATCCTCAAGTTACCCCTGCACAGGCTTCGGACACTATGAATGATATAGAAGCTGGCCCAGCCATCTTCGATTGTGCCCTTCAACCTATCCCATGTTCTAATAGGTTTGCCCCCCTCGACTCTGATCCATCTTACCCCACTAATTCTGCTGAAAACCCTAATGTGGATCTTGTGACCCATATTGGGTCTGATGTTGATACTCTGGTGGTGCTTCTAGATAGGATCAAGAGATTAGAGGAGTTGGTGGTGGACCTTAATAAGAGGGTGGAGAGCCTCGTTGCAAGCCAAGTACTCCCCCCGATACTCCCTGTTTTCTCATCATTTTCTGGGGTTGCCCATTCTATGAAGAAGTCTGTTCCATCCAAGCTAATCCCCTCAAAAACCAATGTTGAATCTGTATATGGGGGGGCTCACAGTGAGGATAATAATACCAGAATAAATGTTCTTACTAAGTCATATGCAGACATGGCAAGACGCCCCGAGCTAACAGGGACCCCAATTACAAATTCTCTCAACAGGCGCCCCTCTAGTTCTCTCCTGCCTCTTAGACGTAGTAATAACAATCTCCCACCTCATACGCCAGCTAATTCGCCCATGTCTCATCTTGACCAGGCTAAGTCCTCTGTTTTCATGACCTATGTACCAAAATTACCACCACGGTGCGGTCCTGAAAACAGTGATTCATTACATAATAAAGCTATTCACTGGCTGAGACATGTTAGAGGGTGTAGATCGATTATTAGAGAGGACATAACATGGGTAAGAAGGCTATCACGGGCGGATGCTACTACTGATTGTGTAGAGATCGCACTTGGGTATCCTGTTCTAGCAGAAAACGTATTACTACTTGAGTATAGGTCATTACCCCCGCTAACTCTTCAATTCAGATTCGCAGGTTTCCTGCTTGGACCTACTTGAGGGAGGGAGAGGACTCTGGTCTACGACAAGTGGACTGACTATTTAATTCTCGAACAAGGCCCCCCTCACATTTACATGTATTTCATGCTAATGAAGGCCCAGCTCTGAACATCACTTCTCCTCCCAACATGTCTTTAAATGGTCTGGGCGAAACTGTCGAGACCATGGTAGTTGATGAAGGACGTCAAAATAGCAGGGTGGTGGATGTGGGGACTCCTTCAATGTCCATTCCCCCGGGAGTCATCAAGTTTTTATCGTGGAACATTGCGGGGCTAAATAGGAATCTTATAGATCCTGTCTGGAGTGATTTCATCGATGAATTCGATGTCATCCTCTTCCAGGAAACTTGGAGCCTGGTCCCCCTGCATAGATCAGGGTTCATTACCTTTTCCATCCCCGCAATTAGGTCCATACGAGGACGACCCTCGGGGGGGTCTTTTAATCTGGGTCAATATCGGCTTGAACTGAGCAGTCAAGAGCCATATAAGCACATCTTCTGACCTCCTGCATATATCCATCAATGGGGATGACCATCAATCTCCACTTGAAATATTTAATATCTATGCTAGAGGGACCCCCGGTGCACAAGTAAGTTCTACCGTATCAGCTCTTGAGTCTGAACTCACAGCCATTACCACTCAGGCGGATGTCATCGTTGCCGAGGATCTCAATTGCACTTTTGAGCCCCTGAGCAGCGATGACAGCCTGGGCATTGGAGATGTTGATTCTAAGCAAGGTATACCCCAACTCACTCTCCCGCCAATAAAGAATTGGACTAAGAGAGTTGTGCAACTCAACGCTTTAACCCTGGAGTTTAATCTGAGGGCGACAAATGGGCGAACTCGTTCAGATAGTTTGGGAGCCCCTACCTTCACAAGAACTGGTGCCCCCTCACGCATTGACTACATCCTGTTGGACACCGAGCTGTGGCCGGATCTTATCGACATGGAAGTTATTCCTCGGTGTGAGAGCGACCACAACCCGCTGTCCATGCAACTCAGGCGCAGGCCGGTCACTACCTCTATTGAGCCCTCAAATAAGCAGAGGCCTGGGGCAAGAGAGGTTGTCCCGACTAACTGTAATAGGCGCCTCAAGTGGCCTAGGGTAGTCAAGCGAGAGATGGACCTGAGCAAAATCAAAAGGATAGTGATAGAAGGCACAGTAGCACTGGACACGCCCATGGGCTGTTTGTCACAGGCCCTTTCTTCTAAAAACTTTTTAGAAGCATATCAACAGACCGTGGCAAGGGTGGGGAACTTCTTCGAGTTGCACGAAAAAGGGGTCCATAAGCTACCCCCCCCCCCAAAGACAGAGAACCCTTGGTTTTCACCTGATTGCAGGGAAAAGAGACAGATTTTATCTCAAGCTATAAAATCCAAGGAACAGCCATCCATTGCCAATGCCCGGAAAATCTACTATAAAGCTATAAGGAAGGTGAAGCGACTGTGGGATGAAACCCACTGCCAGGATTTAAAGGCTGCAGCCTTATTGAAAGAGTCAACCCCCTTGTGGAATCTTATTAACACCAGTGAAAGGGGAGGGGTGGACCCAATCCCGAATCACATTACGGGGAGTCAATGGCATCTACATTTCTCTGATCTCTACTCACACAGGAAAAGCGTGGTTTTAGAAGAGCAGACCCCGGTGGCAGAGTATCCTGTATCCTTGGAGACAGGGGCCCAGTTTGGGCTAATAGAGGTCCTCTCTGCGATCAATATGATCGCTCCGGGGAAGGCTGCTGGACCTGACGGTCTCCCTGGCGACCTTCTGCTCCATGAAAAAGATCTTTGGGCAAAGTTCATCCTCCGGACTCTAAATAAACTAGCTTCAGGATACCCAGTCCCGGATTCATGGAAAGGGGCGGAGGTGGTGGCCATCTATAAGAAAGGGGATAGGGAGGACCCTGCCAACTACAGACCGATTAGTTTAATCGGCGTGATACAAAAAGTTGTTGGCAGAGTCCTCCTGACCAGGATCAAGGCTTGGGTAGATGAGGAGGGTATTTTGAGTCATTTTCAAGCAGGATTTAGGGAGGGAGTAGGAACTATTGACCAGGTCTTCAGATTCTGAACAATACACTGGAAATCTGTTATTATTGAAAAAGGCAGCCTTTATTTGGCGTTCATTGATTTAAAAACGGCCTTTGACCTGGTCCCACGATCAAAACTGTGGCAGGTGCTGTGTGATCTGGGCATCCCTCCTCTAATCCTGGACCTCCTCAAACGCCTTCACGAAGGCAATTTCGCTAAAGTTAGGTGGGGACATCAGGGACAGCTCACAGAGAGGATAGCTGTTGAGAAAGGGGTCCGCCAGGGTTGTGTGTTAGCCCTGACCCTGTTCTCTCTCTTCAGAAATGGGGTGGCAGACCATTTAAGAGACGACATGGCCGATGCCCCAACCCTGTGCGGGGAAAAAACACCTACCCTGCTCTTTGCTGATGACACTCAGTTGATTTCAAAAAGCCCTATGGGCTTACAAAGACTGTTGTCCCGTTTCTCCCAGTTTTGTGACATCAGGGGCTTGAAAATAAATACAACAAAAACCAAGCTGATGACGCTGTCACCCTCAAAAAGCTTTAGGAATAACATCAAGTTAAACAACACTACACTAGAGCTAGTGGAGGCTTTTGATTACCTAGGAGTGAGGGTCAATAATAAGCTTAAATGGGCTCCCCACTTGTCCAAAATGCTCCTTGTCCATAAAAGAGCCTCAGGGGCAATAGCGAAACATCAGAGGCTCTCATATAGCAGGCCAATAGCTGCGGCAGTCAAGGTCTATGAGGGGAAGGCCATGTCAGCGGCCCTCTATGGGGCGGAATTGTGGGGATTCGAAAATCTAACAGAGCTGCTTAAATCCGAGAACAAGTTCTTTACGGACATAGTCTCGCTTCCTCTGTCTACCCCGCTAGTTCCGCTTCGCAGTGATCTGGGTAGACATAACATCAGCAATGTGGCTAGGTTGCGCCCTATATTATATTGGACAAGGCTTAGAAGGTCCCCTGAACTTCATCATTATGCTTCTGCCCTGGACGAGCTGTTAAAACTTGGAGCAGAGCACAAGATTCCTTGGGTATGGAATCTGAAAAAACAGTTGCAGATGATAGGCCTGGAAGAGGCTTGGGAGAGTCAGTTTCCCCCACCCAAATCAATGATAAAAAAGATCTATTGGGAATGGGTCACGACCGATACTCTAAGAAATCAGAGGGGTGTCCCAACTGGGAATTTTTTAGACGTGAAACCCGCTCCCAGTATGGAACCCCTTATGGACCTGATTGAATCTCCTGGAGATAGGTTACTATACCTAAAAATGAGATATGGTACCCTCCCACTTCATGAGTTTCAGTCTGGTTGGAGTAAGGCAACTGAGACCCCCAAAGGCTGCCCAGGCTGTGCTTCGCTCACAGAGTCCATTGGCCATTTTATGTTTGCTTGTCAGGCGTACAGGCAGCCAAGATCAAGATGGCTAAAACCGGTTTGCAATAATCAGGGCACTAGGTCGTCCAGGATGGCGCTGCGTATCCTGACCTATGAAACATCAGTCCCCAGTGTCATCTGTGGGACTGCCAAATACCTGGGCTGGGCCTGGAAGATAAGACATAAGCTCCTCAAGGCGTATCAACCACAAGTGTAATCATCCACCTTCCTGACTCTGTACGAACACTATTGCTTATCTACACCATGCAATGGAGGAGTGGGAAAATGTTGTAAATATACACATATATATATATATATATTTTTTTTTTACTGTTTTATCTGTACAAAGAATGAAGCCATTGTTGTAGTGGGTTTTAAATTGTTTTTATGCACTGTACTACACTTTTATGATATCTTTTTATATCGAATAAAGTTACTACAACAACAAAATGTGAAAATGAGATTTTTAAAATGTTCTGTAAATGTGAAGGAATCTGAATTTGGAGGCCAAAATTGAAGGTGGTATGCTCAGATTAATCCTTGGGAGCAGTGCATGCACATAAAACAAAATATAGTATGGACGATGGGTGGCCCTAATTGATTTTTAGAAAAGCACCAACTATCACTTTAAAATAAAAATTTATTTTCTTTACTTTTATTTTGAAAACCTTGGTGCATTACATTCAATCAATGAGGTGCAAGAAAAGACGCAGTAACACATCTGTTACATACACATCGAGGCAATTATGCAAGTGCAGCCCAGTAAATTACATACCCAAAATAGTATATGGTGCTGAGCAAGAGTGACAGGGGGGCATCCTGTGGGGTAGAGGTGTGTGGTAGTCTTAGTGCGTAGTGTCAGGAGGGTATGGGGTGATGAAGCTGTGCGTGACAGGCCAGCCCCATTGTCCACATCCTCCGCTGCCCCATTTGAGGGTGAGTTGGGTAGTGTATGAAGTGTGGTGTCCTGGTGCTGCAAGTAAGAGATAAGAGGGCCCCATATGTCAGGTGGGTTGCTGGCCACCGGCATTAGGCCCCAGAATTCCGCCAGGAGCGACTGACAGCACGCAGAGTCCTCAAGCCAGTCCTTAACCTTGGGCACCAGTCTCCATCCCCAATGCATGGAAACCCTACTCCGAGCGAGGACTAGTAACATGGCTATCAGCCTGCGGCAAGCGTCCGGACAATGTTTCACATAACCTAAGAGGCACAGCAGTGGATCGGGAGCAATGTGCGTGAAGTTGATCTCGGTAATTGTGGCGCACACGTCCTGGCAGTAGGCAGTGACTTTAGATAATAGCCAGGCTAAGTGAGAGAAGTCGGCCGCTGGGACGGAGCACCGCAGGCATCTGTCGCTGGCAATGAGACCCATTTTGTGCAGTGTTGCAGGGGAACGGTACAGCCTGTGCAAATATTTGAAGTGAATGAGATGCAAGCGATAGTTGGGGGACAGGCGTTTAGTTTGGTTGCAGCAGTAGAGCCAGATGTCCTGGGAGAGCTCAGTACCCAGGTCTTCACTCCAGGCAGCACGGGCACGGTCAGTGTTGACCAGAGATGCTGCAAGCGTGAGGCCGTAAATTCTGGTGGCCAGTTTGCGAGGGGAGCTAGACGCATATGCAAAGTCCAGAGCAGCCACTGAAGGGGCTCCTGTCAGGACGCTCTTATTTGGTAGTACAGCAGCGTATCCATGGGGCCATTCTCACCAGCGAGGGTGAAGAAGGTGTTATCAGGGTAGAGGTCCGACACTGTAGCAAGCCCCGGGTGAACAGCGTGCTTGGCCATACCGGCTGTTTGGCGGAGAGTGCGCTGGTGCCTGTGTACCTCCGGAGTCCATGCCAGGCCCAGCACAGTGTCTCCATCGTATCTATCTCACTGCGTGGGGGTTTAGGTGGGGCAAAGATAGGGGTCTGAAGCGGCCACGGGGTGGCAAGGTTGGCCTCCACCACCACATGCGGCTGGAAAGGTGTAGGATGCACCCAGAAATGGAGGAAACTGGCCTGGGTGCTGACAGCGTAAAGCCTAAAGTCTGGGGCCCCCATGCCACTGTGGGACAGGGGTAGCGTGAGGATGTTGTATGCTATTCTGGGCTGACGCCAGGTACAGACAAGGGCGGTTGTAAGCGAGCACAGTCTGCGGAAGAAGGACGCCATGAGGGGTACGGGGACGTTTAGAAAGAGATAGAGACATTTCGGGAGAACCACCATCTTAGCGATATGATGCGTCCACCAGTGATAGGGGCAGTTTTTGCCAGTCCATCGTGTGGCCAAAGTTGGCCCTCCAGAGTTCATCCACATCCCTGCTTAGCCAGATGTCCAAATATCTAGTGTGTCCCAAAGACCGAACGAACGGGTAGTTCGGGGTGAATGGCGAGGTTGCATCCATGAGAGGAAAGAGAATAGACTTGCCCCAGTTTACCTGGATGCTGGAGAGATCCCCGAATCGCACGACCTCCCGGTTCATGGGGCCCAGATTCTCGTGTGGGTTGCGGACATAGAGTGTGACGTCGTCCGCGTACATGGAGACAACAAGGGCACGGGCCGCGAAGCCAAGTCCCTTCTGGGTGTGGTGCTGCCTGGCAGCAAGGGGCTCCATGGCAATCGCGAACAGCATGGGTAAAAGAGGGCTCGGTGTTGATGAGAGCTAGGGGACGGTAGGAGTTGCAAAGCTTGGGAGACTTATCAGGCTTGAGGAGGAGTGTTAGCAGGGCCTTACGAAGCGAAGGGGGGGAAGAGGTCATTCTCAAAAGAGTCATCGTATATGGCAGCGAGGTGTGGGACAAGGAGGGGCGCGAATTGCTTGTAAAAGGACACTGGCAGTCCATCAGAACTGGGAGCTTTATCGCCCAGAAGGCCACTGATGGCAGCCAGGATCTCCTCCTTGGTGAAGGGTTCATAAAGGTATTCCCAGTGCCTGTTATCAAGCCAGAGGAGCTTGATAGTCTCAAAGTATTGATTGAGGAGTTCACGGGGAGGCGCCTCTCCTGCAGCGTAGAGCTGTGAGTAAAAGGTGGAAAATCTGGACATCACTTCCACAGGGGAGGTCATTCTGTCAGGCCCTCCATCCTGAAGTCCGGTGACGAAGGAGGCGGCGTGTGGCTGACGCAGGAGATTAGCGAGGGTCTTACCCGGGTGGTCCCCTTCGCTGTTGCCACGGGCTCTAGCCTCCCTGCCCAAGAAGGAAATCTCTCTGTGGCCTTCGTCGTGGAATTCCGTAAGTTTACTCCTGAGCTGTGCCAAGGTAGCCGGATTGGGGTCCTGAGACTGTGAAGAGTCCAGGGTCTTGATCTCCCCCTCCAGACGCTCCAGAACACGCCGAATCGAGCGCAGCACGCCCGATTGCTTAGAAATGCATTCACCTCAAATCACCACCTTGAAAACCTCCCAGAGTGTGGAGGGCGAGTCGACTGAGCTGGATTTAAGTTCAAAGTAATTGAAAATCGCTGTTTGAATCTCATCAAAGAAAACTGAATCGCGGAGCGCGTTAGACGCAGTAGCCGCCAGGCGAACATGCGTCGCGGGATATGCGGGATCTGCAGGGATAGGAGCACGGGAGCGTGATCTGAGAGGGTATGGGCCATATGTTCCCCGGAGGTGACCGATGAGAAGACATCGCGGGTAGTGATTCAAAGGTCCAGATGGGATGAGCAGCCCCGCGAGCCCGTCACGCAGGTGCCCTTGTGCGCATCCGGATTGGCATGTCACCACGCATTTAGCAGGGAGTTGTTAGCCAGTATGGAACGTAAGAGTGAAGTCATGCAGGGGTGCAGTACGCGTGTCCCGGAGCGATCAAGGGAGGAGGAACGAGTGATGTTAAAGTCACCACCCCAGCGGAGAGTGGCGGGTCCCAGGGCGGGGATGTGCTGCTGTACCTGTGTGAAGAAATCAGGACTGTCAGAGTTGGGGCTGTATATTGCTGCAAGAAGAAGGGGTTGGGCAAGGAGAGTTCCGTGCAGAGTAACGAAGTGACCCTCTGGGTCGGTGATAGCCTGAGTGGTGCGCCAGGGAAGTCCTCTGCGCAGTAGGATGGACACCCCTTGGGAGTAGTTAGAGTAGAAAGAGGAGTGGAGCCCGGAGGAGGTAGCGGGCAGCAGGTGGGTTGCCTGGGGGAAACAGATGTCCACCTTGTGTCGGATAAGGTGAGCGTGTACCAGGTGGGTCTTGCGGTGGTCATTAAGACCCCTGACATTCCAAGTCCAGAACGTAGTGTCTGTCATACTGGGGCGCTGCGGCAATGGACGACGGATAGGAACAGATGCGCAATGGGAGCGAAGAGCATTTGTGGTGTGGTATGCAATATCGGATCAGGTGCATTACACAACATAATATGAAAAACATCGTTAAACAACAAGGAAAATAAGCCTTCGAGTGGGGGCAACAGAACTAATAGAGATGTGGAGATGGGAGTCATCCTGTGGGGGCATGACACTGCCAGGCAAACACCCTCATCCAAAGGACGGGGTGGCCAAGCCAAGTAGGAGTTCGAGCATCATACACCAGTACGTAAGGTTACACCAGGATATGTATGGAACAGGTGGGCGCCGCCAACAGGCTGAGGGCAGCACAGGCCGCCCAGTCTGCAAGGCCCCATAAGCAGGGCAAACAGAGCCAGGGAGGACATGGACGAGATAATAACAAGCAAAGAACCCAGCTGCCCCCGGGACAAGAGAACAGTGAATGAAAGAGAGTTCAGCAACTATAGCGCGAACAGGCTGTGGACGAGAATCTGTAAAGGAGCATTAGAACAGACATAGGGACGGTGACCCCAAGGCAGCAAGTGTCCCGTCTAGTCATTATCACTTGTGCCGCCTCCATCGACTGACTGAGAGCTGGGCAGTGGTAGGCATGGTCTCTTCTCCAGTTTCTTCGCGTATGCCAGGACAGCTGATGGCTCGGTGAAAATGTGCATGTGGGAGCCATCCTTGACGCATAGCTTTGTGGGGTAGGCCAGAGAATATGAGACCTCATGCTTCTGAAGCAGCCGATTTGCCGGAAGGAATCTTAACCAGGAGGCCTGCACCTCCATCATGAAGTCAGGATAGAAAGCGAGAGAGTTCCCTTGGTGGCGCACCCCCCTCTCTCACGGGAAGCGCAGAGGACTGCGTTGCAGTCACGAAAATTTTGTAATTTGGCGATAATTGGGTGGGCAGGCGCGCCCAGGGGAGGGCGCTGTCCCAGAGAGTGGTGCGCCCTTTCGACGATGAAAACCGGGGACAGAACATTGCCAAACAGGTCACAAAGTAGTTGCTCAATAAAGTCCTCCATTTTTGTTATGTTTGAAGATTCGGGCCAACCCGTAATGCAGAGGTTGCTCCTACGGGAGTGCGCCTCCCAGTCCTCATTTTTATTCTTGATGAGTTCCAGCACTTTATCCATTTGGAGCAATTTGTGGCGGTCTCCGGCCATGGAGTCCTCGATATCCGAAACCCTGGACTCAACGTGAGCAATGCGCGAATCGTGGGAGTCCACCCTTGCGTTTACAGTGTCCAACCGGGCAGCGAGCTTGTCTAGCTGAGTGGCAATGCCTGATTCAGTGGCCTTGATGTCTAGCATGATTGCTTTCATGTCGTCGTCCCACGTCGCACTGGCCTCAGTCTGTGTAGCGACCTCCTCAGCCTCCAGGGCGGCCCCATCCTGTTGAGTCTGCCTGCACTGATCGAACGCCAGCTTGGGCTGCTTGGGGTCTGCCTTCGCCATAAGCAGGCCGCTGCAGCCAGCCGGGGCCCAGCCAGTCACCGGGAGGTCCAACTGGGGGAGAGGCCGCGGGTGCCGATAGTAGGGGCAGTGGAGGGGTGTAGAGGCAGCAGTCAAGGCAGCAGCAAGCAGCACCAGGTTGGCCCAGAGGATGAAGCTGAGGGGCCCTCAGGCGGCGGCCCCACCCCTCAGGACAACTTACACAACAACCACCGCAGGAAGGCAGCACCACGCAGGCCGCAGGAGCTGCAGGAGACCACAAGGCGGAGAAGCCCGCGGGATGAAGTGGGATGGCGCCGCAGATGCAGCGAGGGTCCAGTAGGTGAGGAGGGAGCAGCCCCCAGCTTTAGCAGCAAGGAGCTGGTGCAGGCAGGCCGGCGGGGGCAAGCAGGCAGGCAGCGCAGAGCAGAGGGGTCCGTGCGAAGGTATCGCTTAGTCTGCCTGTCAGGGCCTTCCCCAGTGTCAGTCCGGAGGCAACGATGGGCCCGTAGGCCAGGTGCCGGGAGCCGCACAATCCCAATAGGCCCTGGCGTGGGAGTTCAAAGGGGGGGGTCGCCAAGAGCACCCCACATGCCGGAGGCAGACCGCAGCAGGGAGACACGGGGGCATGCCGCCCACGTCGCAGGACCCACGGCTAAGGTGGAAGGGCACAAGGCAACAGTAGCACTGAGCGGCGCTCACCTACAGCGCGATTGCCCATGGGCCCCACGGTACAGAACACACGCCCCCACCCCGTCGTATGTCACTCTGGGCACCACTTTCCCTCACCTGGCAGCAGGATTCAGCTCGGCATCACACACAGGGCCTGCTGCAGCAGTACAGGGAAGGGGGCAGCCCTGCAGAGACGAAGCGGCGTCACCGGCAGCGCATGGCCGAGGAGCCTTTCTCAGCGGGCAGACGCTCTGGGCAGTTTCTTGATGGCGCCATGGCGGATGCCGCTCACAGGCAGTACAGGAGGACCCCCTCGGTGTAGGGAGTCAGGATCTGGAGGCGCAGAGGGTCAGTTCCGTGCCAGCCCGGAGGATTCTTACGGATTCTTACGGATTATAGGCTTGGCCGGCAGAGCTCACTCAAAGTGCGGCCATCTTCATCCGGCTAAGCCACGCCCCGCCGTTAAAATAAATACTTCCCAATCCATGTATATGTTTAACCAATGCTTGTTTCTATATTTGTGTATTGTTTTGTCGTTCAAATCATCAAAATTGCTTAGGCCGGGGGGGCGTGGCCAACCGGGCAGCGAAATGGCCGCTCTGTGAGCGAGCTCTGCCGGCTACATGAATAAATCCTGAAATAATCCTACCCAAGCACGCGAAGAGTCCCGTTTTCTACACCGGAGGGTGCCGCACATCGAGCAGCGCTGCCGTCTGCCATCTGAAGGCAGCTGGAAACCGCGGAGCCGAGCTGTGCCCCTGTCCTCCCCACCCGCGTGGATCCTCTGGTGCGAGCCCGCCGCTGTGAGGGTCGGAGGTGGCTGGTTGCGGCTGCGCGAGGCCGGGGCTGTGCGGGCTTGGAGTGAGGCGGCCGGCAGCTCCCCCGGACCTGGAGCGAGTGGTAGTGTGGGGTCCGTCGCCGCAGGAGCGGAACCATCTGGGGACCCGGCCGCTGTGCTCCGTCTGCCGCGCCGTGTGGAGCGCTGCCGGGCCTGCCTGCGCCCGACCGAGGAAGGAGGTCACCCGGGCGGCGCGGGCGCCATCTTGTGAACACTAGCGGGGGCGGCCGAGCGACTGGCCAGCACGGCGGACACCGGACTATAGCTTGGCCCGCGCCCCTACACGCTTGATGTGAAGGTAGGCGACGGCCTGTGTGAGGTGACCTGCGGATGGGGCTGGCGCTGTGATGACTGCTGGACACACGCTATAGACTGTCACTGGCGCTGCTGCGGGCGGCCTGGAGGCGATTGGAACCGCGAGAGGCCACGGTGTTGCCTTAACATACCGCATCGTCCCTGTGCCGGACTCGGAGATTGTCGGGTTGAGGACGCGGCTTGGTCGCGCCGGGTGCGGCCGAGTCGGGACAGTCGGGCTCCTGTGGACACCTGCGGATGAGGAGGGGGCGGCAGTGAGACTATACGTGGCGCCACAGGTGAGAGATAGTTGGGCTGCCTGTGGCCCATCGCACAACACCCGCGCTGCCCGGCGAGAAGGGGGCAGATTGGACCGGACTGGCGGGTGCGATTACATGCTGCGCCCCAACTGATCTGAGCCCGCGGGGGTGTAGAGGAGGCGGGGAGACTGCACCCCGGGGGTTGATCCCGGCGCACGGGGCGCTGTCTGAGATACGTTGCCATACCGGATTATCTCAGCGGACACCGTCCTGTAGGGGTCCGTGGCGGGCCAGACGCCATGGGAGGGAAGAACGAGGCGAAGCAGTCCCGGCTCACATTTGAACACAAACGCCAGGCCAGGCAGCAGACAGCGGAACAGGAGGCGGCGGAGTCTACCTCGCAGGGGTCGGGGCCTGAAAGTGAATACCGCGCGCTGATGCTGGAGGTGCGGTCGAGCCTGAAGAGCATTGATGCAAAACTGGACGCCATGGCCTCACAGCTGGAATCAGTCAAGCAACAGGTGGACTCGCACGAATCACGACTCGACAGCCTGGAGAACGAACGCACTGAATGTTGTTAGTTCAGACGGGAGACCAAACAACACCTCACGTTTGTGGATAAGGAACTGGCATTCCTCAGGGCCAAGACTGATGATTTAGAGGCCAGGTCCCGCAGATCCAACATTCGCATCACTGGCATCCCGGAAACGACGAACATGGGCAAGATGGAGCACTATGTGTCGGAGCTGCTCCACGAGCTCTTTGACCCGGCGCTTTCCCCGATGTTCGCGGTTGAGAGGGCACACCGGTCGCTGGGGAAGAAGCCTCCAGTGGGGGCGGCGCCGCGCCCGATCCTGGCTAAGATCCTGAACTTTCAAGATAGGGACCTTATCTTACGCCTTGCACGTGAAAAGGGGAAAATCGAACATAAAGGTAACCACATCTCCTTTTACCCGGATTTCACTCCTCTGGTGCAGGCCGCCCGGAAAGAATTTTTGCCTGCCAAAAAGCTGCTCCTGCAGGCTACCATCCCATATGCACTGTTATATCCAGCCAAGCTGAAGGTGACACATGAAGGCACCACTCACTACTTTACCGAGGCAAAGGAGGCGTTGAAGTTTGCTAAGCGGCTCGGTGGAGCTGCGGCTAGACGCACGTCGCCACGTGCGGAGATGGTAGACGATCGCCTGAGTGACAATGACTGAATAGGACGTGAGTAGGCGGCTAGTGCCACCCATGTTGTTCATTGAGGGTTCTACGGGATGGGTTGTCTTCTTCCCGCCGGTGATCGCTCCGGTGGGCCGGATACATGTTTCCGGGTTGCCGAGGGAGGCCTATCCCTGGTATGTGCAATTTAACTCCAGAACTGGAACTCCTCGACAGTACAAGGGACTCGGATGTGTTATGGGTTGCTTATGGTGTAGCCACCCTGTGAAAGCGGGGGAGTTCGTCTGGAGCACCACGCCCCATGGGGTGTCTCCCATTGTTTGTGGGTTGCATGTGCACATATGTTTTGCGTGTACATGGTGGGGATCTGTCACAACCTGATTGGGGGGTTGGTGAGGGTGGAGGGCGGGGGGGGAAGTTGGGTTCGTTACAGTTTAACATGTTATGGTACGATGGATATACTTTCTGGCATTTCACCACACTGCGGCCACACACAGGGCACGGGCTATACACTGTGTTGGTGATACAGTGCAGGGGCGAGGGCGTAGAGACATCACGTGACTGATGGGATGACGACCGTTAGGTTATTGACGTGGAACGTTAGAGGGCTTGGGGACTACAAAAAGGCTCGGCTGATGCAGGGGTATCTCGCCCGACACAAGATAGATATCTGCTTTCTGCAGGAAACACACCTGTTCTCCACTCCCTCACACAGGCTGAAACACTCACGTTGGGCAGGGGTGTACTCCGCTGTCTATTCGAATTATGCTAGAGGGGTGGCCATACTCATACGGGCCGGGTTGGATTGGAAGGAACATCACACTGTATTGGACAAAGAGGGCCGCTATGTTATCACACACGGGGTGTTACAGGGGAGGGAGATTGTATTGGCTGCAGTGTACGGACCTAACGTTGATGACCCCGACTTCTTCAGGGAACTGTGGGCTCAGATCGTGTTACGGGATTGTTCCACTATTATTCTGGGCGGGGATTTTAATGTGGCACTGGTGGATGCAATGGACCGTAAGGGGGCGGGTGGGCCAACCCACATCAGAGCGCGACAGGCCGTTTTCGATATCATGGCCGAGGGATTGCTGTCGGATATATGGAGAGATAGGCACCCCTCTGATGCTGTGGGGACTTGCATAATGAGCCAGCATGCGGCATGGTCCCGACTGGATTACTGGCTGGTCTCGCCGGATGTGGCGACCTGGGGGGTTGCGGTGGACATTCAAGCACGGTCACTATCGGATCACGCCCCCTGCTTGCTAGGGATTCGAGTACCTGATGCCCCCACCCGCGCGTTCTCCTGGCGGCTACCCCAGCATGCACTCTCAGACTCTGCTTTCACCGAAGAAATCAGGGAGGACATTGTGAAGTATTTTGAAACCAACACGGGGTCAGTGGCTACCGGGGCGTCCCTCTGGGACGCATTTAAGGCGGTGATCCGAGGCCAGTGTATTTCCAGGCAGGCCGGGGTTCTCAAGGCCATCTGCGGGATCCTGAGCAGATTGGAGGGGGAGCTACGGGACTTAGAGGAACGATTCTGTGCTGACCCGTCGCCTTCACTGGCGGCCCAAATGAAGGCCAAGCTCCTAGAGTTCGAAACCGAGGCGCAGCGTGAGGTAAAATTCCTGGGTAAACAGGCGGAGGCCCGTCGGTACGGGGAGGGGGATAGACCTAGCAGGACCCTGGCGCTGCTGATTTCCCCGCGTGCGCAGTCCCACTTTATAGCCTCCATACAGGACGTGGGGGGTGAGCTCCAGCTAGGGCACGATGCAGTCCTGACTGCTTTTGCCCAGTTCTACTCGTCCCTGTACACTTCTAGACAGACTGCAGTCCCTGAGTCCCTAGATGCCTTCCTCGACTCGATCGCCCTTGTCTGGTTTAGCGACCACCACCGCCGCTACATGGATGTCCCGTTCACTGCCCGGGATGTGGCGCAGGTGATAAAGAGCATGCCCGCGCATAAGGCCCCTGGCCCGGACGGCCTGACCACCACCTTCTATAAAACATACGTTGATGAACTTGCCCCCAGGCTCCTCTCGGTATTTGCGGAGGCCCAGGAGACTGGTTCCCTGCCGGACTCGATGCGAGAGGCACTCATAATCACGCTGCTGAAGCCGGACAAGGATAGTCAACTGCTGGACTCGTACCGTCCGCTCTCCCTTATTAACGTAGACGTTAAAATCTACGCTAAACTGATTGCAGACAGGCTTCAGCCCTTGTTACCGATGGTGGCGCTGCCCGATCAATCGGGGTTTATCCCCGGCCGCGCCACGTCCCACAATCTGCGAACGATTTTCTCAGTATTACACCACCTACACCCCTCTGTACAGGCGGCGGTCGTTTTCCTAGACGCAACGAAAGCGTTTGACTCGCTAGAGTGGCCCTACCTTTTTCGGATTCTTGGGAGAATGGGATTTAGTCCCCTCTTCATAAACCTGATTCGGCCCCTGTATGCTGCTCCAAGAGCACGGGTGCGGGTGAATGGGCTGATCTCCCAGCCTTTTGGCATATCACGCGGGACCAGGCAGGGGTGCCCTCTGTCCCCTCTACTTTTTGCCATTGCCATGGAGCCTCTGGCGGCTCGGGTCCGCCAGCACCATACCGCCCGGGGTATAGGCTTCAGCTCTCGCAGCCTGCTGATCTCCCTGTACGCAGACGATGTGACGTTATATGTCACCAATCCCGCCGAGAACCTGAGCCCACTTCTGAGGGAATTCGTGCGGTTCGAGGGATTGGCGGGTGTGGCGATTAACTGGTCCAAGTCTGTCGCGTTCCCCCTGACGGATGCCACATTGGAGGTGACCTCAGACTATCCCCTGCGCTGGGAAACAGACTCGGTCAAATACCTGGGGGTCTGGATCAGCCGTAGCCTGAACGACTTGTGGTTGCTGAATTTCGGCAGGGCGGTAGACTGGTTGGAAGGGAAAGTTGAACTCTGGAATAAGCTCCCCCTGTCTCTGGTTGCGCGGATCGCCCTCGTAAAAATGGTGGTCCTTCCTAAGTTTTTATACCTATTCGTGAATGTACCCTTGCCCCTGACGACGCATTTCCACACGCGGGTGCGGTCACTTCTGTTGACGCTGGTTTGGGCTGGGGGCCAGGCGCGATCTTCCTGGGCGCTGCTTACTCTCCCGTTGCGACAGGGCGGACTGGGGGCCCCTGACATGGCATTATACGCGCTTTGCGCGCAGGCGCAATTTCTGCACTTTTGGGTGTTCCCCACACCTTACCAACCGCATATTGCAGTGGAGACGGCGGCCGCTGCTCCTTTACCCCTGAGTGTGGCAGTATACGGAAAGCCGTCCCGCCCCTCCGGGGATGTGGACACGGTAGCCTTGCTTCGCTGGACATGGCGGGAGCTGAGACGGCGGGCGCGACTCCCCCTCCTGTATGCACCGGCCGCCCCCCTGAGGGGCAACCCCTTGCTTCCCTGCTTGCTAGACAGAGGGGGAGCCGTGGTGATCAGAGGAAAAACGCTGCACACATTTGCTGACATTTATCCGGGGGGCACCTTCGGGGTTCCAGTGGAGGGTGAGTCTGACTCACAGGGGACCTTTAGTGATCTCTTTACCCTACACCAGCTAAGAGAATCCTGCAAAACGCTGTGGCCTCAATTCCCGGAGGAACCCCCACAACTCCAGGCATTACAAAACTTACTCTCGAGAGCCTCCCCCAAAAAACTGGTGTCCCGGGTCTACAACTGTATGCAAGAGCAGGCCCCTGTCGTGGTACCTACCTCGCTCACTGTGTGGAACGAGGATCTAGAGACCCCTTTGTCTGAAGAGCAATGGGCCTTTTGTTGTGGGCAATTGAAGGAACTATCCCCTAATTACAGGTTGCGCCTGGTGCATTTCAAGTTCCTACACAGGTACTATCGCACACCGAGATCGCTGCATCGTATGGGCCTGAGGGAGGATGACAACTGTTGGAAGTGTGGGGCCGAGCAGGCCACTTTCCTGCATGTGGCATGGAGTTGCCCGCGCCTGGAGGAATACTGGGTGAATATCTTCACGGCCATCAATCAAATCCTTCACAGAACCGACACACCGACACCACTTCTGGGGCTGTTGGGATATGTCCAAGCTACCCCACCAAAGACCAGGAAACTACACGCGCTACTGCTCCTTTATGCTAAAAGGCAAGTGGCGGTGCGCTGGGGCCGTAAATCCGTGCCTAAATTTACAGAATGGGTGAAAGATGTCACGTATGGAAATGCACAGCTGGAATGTTACTGGGAGACGATGCCGACCGCTTCCCGCCCGAGGGACATTTGGGAGCCCTTTCTGCAGTGGACCCGGGAGGGGGCGGGCTCCCCCGACTCTCCACGTTCCCTGGCAGGTGCAGTTTCGGACGACATGGGTTGAGGAGGTTGGGGGTCGGGTGGGGTTGGCCTAGTATGCTGGGCTCTAGCCTATTTTACAGATGTCGGTGGCTGACTGGGTGTGCATGCATGGAGACGGGACGGTGGGAAGAGTGAGGTGTTTCGCCTGGCCGGGCCGGGCAGTGTGCCAGTGGGGGATATGGCTGGGACCACGTGGGTCGCGACATACTTGGGTCCGATACATACAAAAGTTCGTCATTGCTGTGTGCCACTTGATATAAGGTGCCCCCTTTGCAGATTTCGCTCCTGAATTGCCACGTGTAAACTGTTTGTGCGCTGCTGATTCCCATCTGTACCGGAGTTTGTGTTGGTTTTGGTTATGTAAAAATGTATTTGGGTGTAATATGAAAACCGAATATTGCATTCACGCTGATTTACAGTACTTGATATGTTCGGACACAGCCCGCAGATGCGGCAGCTTGGAGTATCTATAACTGTATTGTCATTTACTTGCTGACCTGAATAAACAAATTTAAAAAAAAAAAAAAATTGCTTAGGCCGGGTTCCCTTGGCTTCCAGTAATGACTGTGGGAATCCAGGAATCTAGTAATGATTAGGTGTGGGTTTCACAGAAGTCAAAAGGTTAAGAACCACTGTTCTAGCAGAAATGAGAAACAAAGTATTGAAATCATACAACAGCTAGGTACATCTGAAGTGGTGTTATAATCTAAAAGCATTAAGCAAATCCAAGATAATTTTCTTTGAAGACTTACTACAATATCTGGCTGATATCAAACTGATTGAGCCCAAGTAAGCTTGCTGTACCCTCAGGCAGCAGGGTAAGTGGCAGATTTAAAAAGGAAGCCCCTATGGTGATCAATGTAGAAGTGGGCAAACCTCCCACCAATCTACACAAGGTAAGGCTTTAAATGTTTCTGTAAGCTTCCCTACATTATAGTAAAGTGGAGGGCCTGAAAGCACATCAGATGAAAAAGGAGGTAGCAACTGGAAATAAGTCAGTGTTATTCCTCTAAGGCGCTGAAGATACTCTGGGTTATTCTGACCTCAATTATAAGAAAGTGGACTATGGTGACTGGAAATGAGACAGAATATCGAGGTGAAAAAAATCGAACTACATGAATATCGAGTTGGAAATATCATGGAGTGGAAATATCGGGTGCAAGAATATCGTTGTCAAGAGTATCGATTTGAAGGTATGTAATTTAGATTTTACAAATATAGAATCCAGTAATATCATTTGCAAATTATAATGTTTAAAAAAAAATATATATATTTCAAGTGTTTTGTATTTTAGTATATATTTTAAATGTATGTCTTGTAATTTTTTGTAAAAGTATTATTAATGTTTTTCAATATATGTGTTAAATTTCTAGTAGTTATTACATTTAATTAATTAAATTTTGCGTCTTCTAATTCCGTGTCGGGTTGCGGGTTTATAGGGAAATAAGGTGTGAAGTAATGTAATTATAATAAATTAATGATTATTTTGTATTTAATTATTTATATTTAATTGATATTTAATAGTGTTAATTGTGCTTGAAATTTTTTGGGGGCATTTTTTGTGTGCGATGTGGGGTTTATAAGGGTAAAAGGTGGGGAGTAATTTATTTTTAATTAATTTATAATTAGCTTGTATTAATATTAATTAATTTATTGATAATGAATTATGGTACTAGTGTAATTTTTTAGGTGTGGGTTGTGGGGCTAATAGGGGTAAAGGATGGGAGGTAATTTATGTTTAATTAATTAATAATTAGTTGTTAATTAATATTAATTATTAAATTGATAATTCATTATGGTAATATTGTAAACTTTATTTTGTTAGGTGTGGGTTGCGGGGTTAATTGGGGCAAAGGGTGGAAAGTAATTTATTTTTAATTAATTAAAATTAGTTGATAATTAATATGAACTAATTGATAATTATTTTAATTGTTTAATGACATTTTTTGGTGGTGTGGGTTTTGGGTTTATAAGGGTAAAGGGGGGAAGTAAATTAATTGTACTTAATTTATAATTTGTTGTTAAATATTATTAGTTATTTAATTGAAAATGAATTTTAATTGCATAATTAATGTTTTTAAATTCTAGGTGCAGGTTGTGGAGATTTTAGGTGTAGAGGGTGGGAAGTTAATTAATTTTAATGAATTATAATTTGGTTTTAATTAATAATATTTGTTTAATTGATAATCAATTATGTTAATTGTTAATTATGCAAATACATGTATTTGTTTAACATTGTTTTACATTTTAGATGTGGGTTATGGGTTTTGTAGGGGCATGGGATAGGAAGTAAATCAATTTTAAGAAATTAATAATTTTAATAAAATTAATAATTAATTGTGTTTTGTGTGGTATATTATGGGAAGTAAATTGATTATATTTAATTAATAATTAATATTTATTTAATGAAAGTTAATTTGTTGATGAATATTTATAATATTAGTGTAAATAACTTTTTTAGATGTAGATTGTGAGTTTTGTGGTGTTATAGGGTGGGGAGTTACTAAACTAAATTTATGTGATAATTAATGTTTTTTTAAACAAATAATTCCTAAATAAAATTTTGTATTTGTATTAAAATAATATTTGCATTGTCAAGCACAAAAACTTACTAGACCTCCTGAAACATAGAATGGGACTATCTGGAACAGTTCTAAATTGGTTCACTTCCTTCCTCCAAAACAGAACACAAAGATTCAAGATCAATCAATCTTTATCCAAACCCACTGCTGTCACTTTAGGAGTACCCTAGGGATCTTCCCTCTCTCCGACACTCTTTAATAAGTTTATGGAACCACTCACAGAGCTTCTCAACTCCTCAAATGTTCAATATCACAGGTACGCAGACGACACACAACTCTACATTAAGGCCCACTCATTTGAAGACATCAAGTCCCTTAACTAGATGCTGTAGAAAACAGACCTGGCTCACCAAAAAACACTTAAAACTAAACACCCTCAAAACAGAATTCCTCTTAATCCCCCCCCCCCCAGTCAAACAACCATCATCTGCGAGTGGATGAAGCACCTAACTGCACTCGACTGCCAACCTCGAATTATAGACTCTGTGAAATCGCTAGGAATAACTCTGGATAATAAACTTAATATGCAGAATCACATCAGCGCAGCAACGAAAGGAGCACATTTTCAGATGAATACCCGAGAAGACTGAAACCCTTCATACCCACAAATGACTTTAAACAGGCAGTTTAGACTCTTGTAATCCACAGAGTGGACATCTGGCTCCCATTTCCCCCCGCCACATTAGGATTAGGACCATTTGCGATGCTTCGGAACACCGTTCGGTCGGACTCCCATTGACTTCTATGGGAGCCCGTGTTCCGACCGACAACACAGGCTCCCATGAAGAAAATGGGTATGTGCGGAAAACATTGCACTCTGTCGTGGCCACCCCTTGGTGCCTGACACACTGTGCATTGTCTAAAAGAGATCCCATAGGTTCCACCATGGGCCCCAATCGGAGGCCTCAAAATGTAGGAGGTCCTGCTAGGGGCCCCAAAGTCAGTTTCTGACAGCCTTTCCATGTCGGACAAACAGAGTCGGAAAAGCTGTCCGAATCCAACATCGTAATCTGCCAGTCAGAAACGCTTTCCATAGGGGTGTACAATGCAATTCTGACCGACTTGGATTCTCCGAATGCTGCTGGGAACTCATTCAGATTGACTGAACATTTTCCTTTCCAACGGCAGACACCGTAATCGGTTTTTTGGAATTGTTTCCAACCGAGTCGGGCAGATGGGTTCCGACACGGTCCTGGGGAATCCGAATGCTGTTTGGAGGCTTTTCGCCCAAAATCATATTCGGTCCCTTAGTGTAACATAACTAATAAAAATATTGATTTTGCATTATATTAATATATGTTTAATTTATTACTACAAATATAAATCTAAATCTACATATATATATATATATTCACTGAAAAAACCATAGGTTTCACACATGTTATAGTTAGCTGGACATTTTACTGATAAAAAAACCAATGAAATTCCCCCGTTATAGTTACTGCAGGCAACTATAACTCACGCGACCGCAATCCTCTGCTGATGCTAATACTGTATTTAGACACTTATTTGCCCATGTCTTCTTCCATTAAATTTTAGCTTTACATATATTACAAATATTTTTTTTTCATAAAGACACATATGTCATCAGCAGAAGATTGCGGTCGCGTGAGTTATAGTTGCCTGCAGTAACTATAACGGGGGAATTTCATTGGTTTTTTTATCAGTAAAATGTCCAGCTAACTATAACATGTGTGAAACCTATGGTTTTTTCAGTGAATTTGCAAGGTTTTTTAAATGCTAAGTTACTTTACGCCATTCGTGGCGTGCGCGCCCAGTTAACACAGTTCGTTCCGTGCGCGCACGGTGCGCTTCGCGCACCGCGCGCCCACTTTACGCAGTTAGTGCCGTGCACGCACAGTGGTCACGCGGTGCCGCTGCGCGCACCGCGTGCCCACGTTAAGCGGGATGGGCCATGTACGCACGATGCGCTTCACGCACCGTGCGCACATGGGGGACATATTTTGCGCATCTTTGTGAAATGTATTCTTTGTTAACTTCTTAGCTGAAATAAGCCATGCACAAATGGTGCCCTGCGGGCATCATTTGCACACGGGGTGGGGAGAATGTGGATATTTTTTATTTTTTTTTATTTTTACCGTACGCGTACGGTAAGCGTAATCGCCGATTTTCCGAAAAATAAATGTTGTTTTTTTTTGGGCTTGGGGGTTGTTTGGGGACCCCTGTATCAATGCTGGGTGGTTAGGATCTCATGAAACTGCCTCTTTACACATTTTTGGGGTTCGTTTTTGCTGCCCAACTCAGGAAGCGAGAGAGAAAATGGCGGCCGCCGCTTCCTGGTTTCGACCGATTCGAATGTTTACTAAGATCTAAGAGCCAATCAGAATCGCGCTCGCGCACGCCACCGTACGCGTACGGTAAGCGTACCGTAAGCGCACCGTAAGCTGGCTCAGATATATATATTGATTTAAAGGCTATTTTCTCAGAATCTACTGAACAGATTTACACCAAACCTACAAAAGGCACTTCCTTGACCTGGGGACTACCTCTCTGCCAAATTTCATTAAATTCTGTTCAGCCGTTCGGGCTGTAGCCCTGTCTAAAGGTCCTATGGAAAAATGCATGGGAAAAACGCGTTTTGGGACCCCCCTTTTATCTCAGCCCCCGCTTGACGAATCCCCCCGAGACTTTCAGGGTAGGAGCGGAGCGTAGTGCCCCACCTATTTTGACAAATTCGCGAGGATTCGTCGACCGGCGCCAAAGTTATTCAAAATAGAATGTTGCGGATTTCCTATGGAAACGTGGTCCTAACTATAACTACCTACTGGCGACCGCCAGTAGGTAATATATGTATATATATATATATACACACACATATGTCATAGGTGCAGGGTCTCATTTTTGGCAGTTTGATATTGCGCGAATTTGCGTTTGGCATTTAAGCGATTTACATGACAATCAGAACATTTGCATTAAAGCTTACTTTTTTTAAGCACCACTGGTTAAGGGACTTGTCCAGAATTACAGGATGATGAGCCGACGTCAGGATTCGAACCGGGTTCTCCAGTTCCACTGCCAGCAGCTCTGACCACATCCTCATTCTCCTTGCTATGCCAATTAGAACCAAACACTGCAGGAGCACCCCAGCGCAGGAATGCACTGGCTGTTGCCTTCCAGAGCGGCACATAAACACGCTCCATCTGAAAGGGTAATTTTCAGTAGTTTTTGCATTTAACGTACCCGTACTTCAGGGCATGAGCCCTGCTGCTTCTGAGAGTACCAGTACTCTCCTTGCCCGAAAATAAGTTCCGGTACTCAGTGGGAGAAAACTAGGCCTGGGCTAAAATTCCCGCAATCCGCATCATACCGGAATTTTTTTTATTGCTCGCGCTGTAAAAAAATACATGATCGCGTGTGTGCGATCGCCTTACCTGAATCCCCACGTTCGCCAACAAGTTTTCCCGATCCGGTCGCGTTCTCCACGAGATGTTGGATTGTTGGTAGCCATTTGCGCTGTCTCGCGACAGTTCACGCCCGCTTTAACGTCATTTGTCACGCAATCATGTCATTCGTCGCGCGATCATGTCTTTCTTATCGCGATCATGCACCGCGAGAGTGTGAGATGAATGAGATCTCGCGCCCGTGAGCAACCGCATGGGTAAGTTGGCGTGCCGCGATCATGCAGGAAATACCGCGAACGGGCGGGAAAAAAACTTCTGCGTCTTCGTGATATTTCTGCGTGTTTTTGGAGATTTTTAACATTTTCGCGATAGTTTGCGAAAGTGAATTTCGAAAATTCCGCCCACCCCTAAAGAAAACTGAGAAGTGCCGGTACTCAGTACCGGTGAGTACCGGCCCATTTAAAGCACTGCCTATAAATGAGGATCGATCATCAAATTTTCTAAAACGTCTAAACAGCAGTCCATAGATATTTGCGTTGTTCACATTTATAAAAATCCATCTGAATCGAAATGAATAATACCATTGGCTACAGAGCAGTGTATACCTGGGGTGCCCTGCTGAGGTTCGGGCGTCAGGATCCATGCAGATTTTCAAATTATCAGCATAAAATAGATTGGGATAGAACGAAACTCAATGGAATTAATGTACATAGAGGTTATCCTGAGAGGTCTGTCTCTCCTACTGTAGATACAAACGTATCTCTGAAGAGTACTCAACAATAAAGCCATGTACTCGATATTGCATGTTGCTACACAATATCAAAATACCAGCGAGCACCCTCCTAATGACTTTTTTTCAACGTCAACCCCTTTTTGAAAAGCTCTAAAATGTTATTGTAAAAAATGTAATCGATGATTTGCCTTCGCTTCTTTTGCTAAAAAGAAGACCCTACTACAAATCCAAAGTGAGGAACTGGATACAGTCGCATCCGTTTTCATAAATAATTTAACACATCTCAGTTTTGCCCTTTAGAACTGGCTAATTAGATGAACAGATTTCGTTTTTTCCGCATATCGGATTTCAAATGTATTTTGCTCATTCTATTTACACACAGCAAAAAATGCATTTCAATAAAAGGTCGGGGAAGAGAAGCTAGGCCCTCGGGCTTCATTATGCCAGTGAACGCCTTCGAGAAGCAACTCGGGCCTGTTTATGTTAATGGCATGTTTACTGACTCCCTCATCATTCACGTTCAAAACGTCTACTTTATTCTGAAAAGGAACAGGGAGAACTCTTTGGCAAATTGAAAATATAAATGTATTTGTGTATACAAAAGATCTAAGTTTGCAAGATGCAGAGGCCGGGCATTGCGCATAGCTCAAGCCTGTTGCCAAGGTGATAAATGCTACCGGTAGATCACTGCGGAAATGCTCGGTAACAAGTGTTTGTCTTTGCCCTTATATCTGTGCGCGAGAGGCACAGCACAGACCACTGTCAACATTCTTTGTGTGAAAAAGGCCGCTTTTTCTGAAACAGGTGCCCATCACACATTTCGTAGGCAGTCCGCCTTACAAAACGATTGCCTCACTATACAGAACGTCACCTACACATCTTCCTACCACAACCCCTAAAATGTCCCCACCGCCTAACCTAACCCTGTAATCAACCACATCCTACCATACTGCACTTCTGAAGTTGTGGCCCTTAACTTCTCCTACATCTTATAACTGTATCTATTAACATTTACCTAAATTAACTTCCTATAATGTAACCTTTAACTTCCTGCCTCGTCCAGGTGTGAGCTTTTGCACACCCTCCCTTGCAGCCTGGTTCGCTGATGGCAACAAAAATAAAATTAGCTAAACCCATGAAAACTTCTCGCCCAAACACCAACTGTACTTGTCTTAAAGTGACGGCGATACAACATATTCCCCCCTGCGCCACCTGTACCATGCAAAAGCACCCCTCGGGACCTGCATCCACTTAACCATGGAATGCTACCAAGTCTGCAGAAATTATTTGGAGAGGGTGGGAGAGCCAAAATTGTTCTCCTTAGAATACTACCCTGCCAGCCACCAGGTCACCTACCACAAAATGGTGGTGATGTAGGGTAATTAAATTGGGTTTATCCTACTGCGTATAACCCAAAAATCCTATTGCCAGTCGCCCGGATTGCTCCACCTCCCCCCATCATCCGGGAGCATACTTCCCCATGGTCGGCTGCCTCACAAACCTCTATTATTCCCCTAAATAAAAATACAGTAAGGACCAACTTTCTAGTTAAGGTATCTTGGAACAATAATATAACTAAAAGTCAGACTGCAATTGGATATATTTGTTGCTCCTTTTCTGTGCTGTGTGTTCTCCAGAACATTTTTGGGTGACTAAGAATGTTCGTGGCAAGGTTTGAGAAAGTTCCGTCTTCTTTCATAAGGCACGTATGGCCCACTGGACCTTGAGTGAAATAATGACAGTGCACTTGCTTTGCTTGTTCAAACCAAACAAAGCGTATGCCCTTTTATTAGCAGCATTGGCCTCACACCTTGGTGAAACGAAACCTAACATAACTGCAGCACCAGCAGCCATTATCCCTACAGTCGCAGGGTTGAACTAGACAAAAAAACAGGAGCACTAACAAAAATATCAGACTAGTCTATCTCTACAGGAAACCACTAGAATGATACCATGCATGCATGCAAACATTTAGAAGCATGGAAAGAGAAAGATTTAGAAAAATATATGTGAAGAATTTGTTTTACGGATTGACGTGGAAGCAATTTTATGGATAAGAAGGCTAATATAAACGTATTTTAATATAAAAATCTGGAGTTTCAAGCCTGAAACTGGTGTTGACATGTTGCCTTAGAGTCATGGTTGGGTGATAGTAGCCATTTTTGCGCTGAAATAACCCCTCAAACCAGCAGCCCTCTAGAAAAGTACCAGGGTGGCAAAATAGCCAGTAGAACACTGCATATCAGGTCATGCCATTGTGATCCCTACTTGAAACAAAATTCTTATACAAATATAGCTTCAAGAAATAGTATAATGGACAAAAATGAACAGAAATCGTGGTAATTGGGTTCTGCCCATTCAGTACGCCCGTGTTTTTAACTTTTTGGATCACCCTGTTTTGGAACTTTTACTGTGGGTGAGGTTCTCTACATGAGTCTCACCCACAGTAACCACATGGCAAATGGACTGCACATGATGAAGCCAGTGTCTGGCTTTTAAGATAAGGCTGCTGCAACACAGCTATGGTAAGGGGCACTTGGTTAGTTACATGTGAACGCATGTACATACGCATGTACACATGTATGAGGGGTGCGTGTGTGAGAATGCTGTCATGCACTGCCTTGTAACTGCACACAGGTAGTCTGGCACAGAGTGGACTATACAGGATTAGATATTGACCTAGGGTAGGCCGTATAATGTTAGTGTACACTCCTGAAGAGGAAAAGGGTGGGCATGAAGTGTCTGCATCTGTAAATTCCTTGTCACACTGCACCAGGGCTAGGGACAGTCCAGGCCCACTGAACAAATGAGGAAGCCCTGACAACTAGAGCCAACATAGGAAAGGGCTTCTCCATGATCCTTTGGTGGAAAAGGCCCTGGCAGTGATGTCAGCTAGGGGTGGAGCTGAGACCCCAGGAGCAGATGTGGCCAGTGATTCCTGGATGACACCATCTTGAACTGTCCAAGCATTCTGTGCAGGATGGTTGGGACAGGGGTGGACAGGGGTGGAGAGGTGATGTGGCACCCTAAAATTATCCAGGGGTGCCTGGCTTCTAGAACCTTTCACCCTCCTTTAAAATTCCTGCACAAGGGGGAGACTCTCTCCTGGTTGATGTGTTTATGCTCTTCACTGCTGGACCCTGGGGCTGCCATGGACAACTGGAAGGAGGAGCTCCCTGATGCTTAAAAAGAACTAAGGACTCTGCCCCATTTGACCCCCGGGACTAGTGAGTTTCCCAAATGCCCCCTTAAATCCTCTGAGAACCAGTTGGGGGAAAGTCTTTGACTTATGCACTCAGAGACAAAGACAAGGAGGAAAACTGTTGCGGGTAGCTAGGAGAACTAGTTCCCAGTAGATTAGACCACCTTTGGAGGTAAGGAGCTCTGCTGACACTACTCCTGGTGAATAGAGGTCACCAACAGGAGTGAAAGAAGCCAAAGATCATCCAAATCGGCTAAACGGGCCCCAAGTTACAGCATTTTAATAATTGGCAACCTTTTGCCTTTTTACCAAGCGGATGTCAGGAACATAGGGCCTCATTTACAATGTGGCTGCGTCACCGGAGCGTCACTTTTTTGAGATGCTCCGGTGGCACAAGGGCCTGCTCTATATTTCCCAGGCAGCACTAAGCCACTTTTGCGCTGCTTCAGCAGGCAGTTATAGTTAGGACCTAGTTTCCATAGGAAAAGCATTTTTTGATTTGCCTACTTTGGTGTCGTTTGCCCAATCTTTTCCCAAAAAAGTGTCAATGTAGGTTCTGAAATAGGGGCTCGAAATAAGGGTGTGTTTGTAATGTTAATTTCTGTAGGAATGTGTTGTCAAACCTAGAGCCCGAACCTCTGGACAGAAGGACACCAAATTTAGCAGAAAGGTAGATGTTGTTACACAAATTGTCCTCTGTTATTTGGTGCAAATCCTATCAGTAGTCTTAGAGAAATGCAAGTTGAAAATCATAGTGATATCTCTGGTCGTGACACTGT